>NC_083238.1:44198701-44487709 GCF_032191835.1 Heteronotia binoei
TTCGCTGGCCGGCGCTGGTCCCCGAAGGCCTTCCAGAGGCTCTGGAAGGCCTTCCGGGACCAGCGCCGGGTGCCCCGCGGCCTCTCCGCGGCCTCCGCTGGTCGCTGGAGGCCCTCCAGAGTCTCTGGAGGGCTTCCAGCGACCAGCGGAGGCCACGGAGAGGCCTCCACCACTGCCGCCGGGCCCCGCGCGCGGGCGGGGAAGGCGGCCAGTGAGGGAGGGAGCGTCCCTGCGCGTGCGCAGGGACGCTCCCTCCCTCCCTCGCCGCCTTCCCCGCCGGCGCCCGCGGCCCACCGGCTCCGGGGCTGCCTAAACCGGGACCTTTAATGGTCCCGGTATAGGCAGCCCGGGATCCGGGATTGGGTGGCCAGAACCGGGAATGTCCCGGGAGACCGGGACGGTCTGGCCACCCTACTTCTGGGAACTTATATCCCAAGTACATGAAGGCCCAATTACGACTGAGAATATATTGTGTAAAAAGAAGGGGTTTATGTCTTCCCCTCTTACAAAGTGTTTTCCCAACTTGAAATGATTTTGAGGAGATGCTGTTGCCCATGAGGGAACTTAAGGTACAGTTGGCCACATGTAAATTTCTCCAGCAGAGAAAATTTGGTCTTCCTAGGACCATTTCATGTCGGGGAAATGGCATATGTGGGAAGGGAGGCTTGAACATTCTTCTCCCCATAGACCATGAGTCTGATCTAAATCAAGCCCAAGTCCCAATAAGAATGAATGAATTCCAGGTGCGTATCTGATCCAAAAGCCTTCTGATGGCTACCACCTTGACTTTGTAATGTGTGAATTATCCCTGAGCTATGAATCTGAACATCATATCTCACTCAGTACACTAGAGCTGTAATCTCCTGAGTAGGCCTCACTGAACACAGTTATTTCTGAACAGACTCGGACAGGATTTCTTGGTAAGCCACCTTATTTGAGTCAGACCGATTCCCAGGACTGGATCTACAGGTTTTCTGAGGGAGGGCAAAATTAAAAAATGACACCCCCTTATGGGCCATTCTATCTTATGGTTCCATAGAATACAATGAACATACCCAATTTGGCGCCCCCTTCCATCGGCGCCCAGGGCAAGCACCCCCCTCTGCCCCCCCCCCCCCTAGATCCGGCCCTGCTGATTCCCCACTAGACTTGTTCTGGCATCTGAGCTCTTTCCCTGCCCCCACCCCCATGCTTCCATCTGATTTCACACAAGCTGCCCCAGGTCTGTGACTTGCCCCACCTCTTTCCCGCGGCAAGCAAGACCTCTGAAAACTGGTTTCTGCTTGCAGCAGGAAAGAGGCAGAGAAAGTGACAGCCCCAAGGCAGCTTGTGTGAAATCAGACAGAGTATTGGGGGGGAAAGAGCTCCATGGCGGAACAAGCCTAGTGGGGAATCGGTCTCAGTCTCAGCATCTCAGATGCCAATGGAAATAATACTCAGGTCAGTTGCTGGGTTACAAAAAGATAATATATGGCTGAATCCAGACCGTCAGTAAAAGCCCCTCCAGGGTCGGGACCCAAGTGGATATAAAAAGTGCTTCCAAATGCGCACATCTGGCTCCTGTCCTGCCCTCAACTTGTCTCTACCTGTATTCCAGCTGCCTCAAAAAGGTACCACATCCAAAATGGTACCAAAATGCTGAGGTACCACCAAAGTGCCTCCCTGGCTGTTTGGTAGCCAGGAAGCGCCTGGGAAGCACCCAGGAAGCGGTGGAGTGGGACCTGAATGCTCTGGAAGCTACTCTGGGGAGTCCTGTTCCAGGGGCAGGCCACATGCTGTCTGTTCCAGGGCACTCCTGTTTCCATCAGCTCACTTCCGGGTTGGGATGCTGCTGCCCTGAGCCAGCAGTTTGGATACAGCCTATGTGAAGTATATTGAATATTACTATGGCTCTAAGTGACATTGGAGAAGAAAAAGATGCTGCAACAATTCTACAAATTTCAGGCATTTAGGAATGAGGTCACTGGAAGGGATTCATATCAGATTCCACTGAGTTAATTCCTATCCTTTTTGCTTGCTCTCAGCTCCTGGGCAGGCGCATAGCCACCAGCATATGCTGGCAATTACTTTCTAGGGGACCCTGTTACTCTTCTCCCACATGTAGATCCAGCCAGCCTACTCCTCTCCAAGGCTAGTCAGAAGATCATTCATGTGGTGCGCAGAAGTACCACAGGGAAGAAAAAGACATCAGCTATACTAGCTATACTCACGGGAAATGAAAAGACCACTGAGTAGAATAATATTTCCAGATTTGATTAAACATATATTCAATATAGATCTCAAATTCTTATATCAATCAATAAAGCATTTATACAATACAGACAAAAAAAGTTCATTGACACAAAAACAAATTTCCCACCAGTACAATCCTCAGCCAGTGTATATCTTTCTCTCATAATTTCCTTTAACCCATCCAGTTAGGATCACCAAGTCCCTCTGCTGCTATGGGGGAAGGGGACTTGTTCCACATGCGGCCAATGACATCACCTGGAAATGATGTCATCACACTGGGGACTGTGCTAGGGACGCTCTAGGACTCATTATAAAATTCACAATAAAACTCTATGGTACTCACATATGTACTCTATGGTACTCTAGGACTCACAATAAAACTCTATAGAAGGGGTGTCCAACAGTAGCTCTCCAGATTTTTTTGCCTACAACTCCCATCAGCCCCAGTCATTGGGGTACCATAGAGCAGGGGTGGCCAACGGTAGCTCTCCAGATGTTTTTGCCTACAACTCCCATCAGCCCCAGCCATTGGCCATGCTGGCTGGGGCTGATGGGAGTTGTAGGCAAAAAAATATCTGGAGAGCTACCGTTTGCCACCCCTGCTCTATGGTACCATAGAGTTTTTATCGCAAGTCCTAGAACGTCACACAGGAAATACTCTAGAATTTGTGGTACCATAGAGTTTTAATGGAAGTCCTAAAGCATCCTAGTGTGATCTCCCTGGCGTGATGATGTTACTTCCACACACCGACGGGACTCTTTGAGGGCAGGGATCCCCCCAGCAGTCCCTGCCGGTGGGTTGTGGCCCTCCAGGATGGGGGATCCCTGCCCCCAGCGAGAGCTTGGCAGCCCTACCCTCAATAAATTAAAGTCCATTCATATGAATCCAGTGCTTTCATCCTTTTCTAATAGGGAGATGAAGATTATGAGGATGAAGCATATAATATCTATTCAGCCTTCACAAAAGACTCCTACTGCAGATATTCCAAGGCATTTCAACTCTTCCTCAATTTTCAGGCTGTAAAGCAGAATCCTATTTCAATACCTTCATTCGTAGACATACAGTTCATAGCTTTCACAGTCAAATCATTGGGTTTCATCCTCATACTCATGGGAAAGGCTGGTGAACCTTAAATAAGGCACAGCCCTTGTGATGTCATGCATGAGTATTTGATGACAGGGAAGGGGAAAGGAGAGAAAGAGTCACTGCACACGGGGAGGATGGATTGTGTAGTTGGGTCCCTTCAAGATTTAAATGGAAAAAAAATTATTGGAAGGCCCGAGGGTGGAATTCTAGCAGGGGCTCCTTTGTATATTAGGCCACACACCCCTGATGTAGAGCCTTGAAAACTCTTGGAGGACTGGCTACATCAGGGGTATGTGGCCTAATATGCAAAGGAGCTCCTGCTAGAATTCTACCCCTGGGAAGGCCTGAAGGAAGAATTCACGATGGAGAAAGAGGGCTGTGTGAAAAAAGGGAGGAGGAATCAAGGGAGATATTGGGGGAGGGTGTTGCAGAAATGCAAGTCAGAAAAGAAAAATAGGAGGAAACATCTGGGCAGTAGTGGAGGTAGAAGAAGGATTCATGGGGCTGGGAAGAGAGAGAGGTTTCTGATGAGGAATTTAAAGTTTTCTCCAAAGGTGTTCAGGTTAGATAGAGTTCTGGGGGGCAGCATGTGAAAATGGGTGAACTACGAAACTTTTGGGAGCCAAGGGCTGTAGCATTAGTTGAACGAGGGCCATGGCTGTGGTGTGGCCTCTCTAGCCAATCTCTTGAACTCGTCTGCCTGGAATCAAATACACATCTGTAGGAAGCACAAACAATAATTCCAAAGCATTCCATGTGATGGTGGTGGTGGAGAGACTGCCCTTTAAATTTAATTATATGGTCCATATAAACAAGCCAGAGAAACTAGAAACTGGTTTGTATGCCTTTTGCCAGAATCTCAGAAGAATAACCGATGGATTAAATTTTCTCTCCACAAAGGAGGGCCTTAACATGATGACAAATGCCGGAATGACAAAAATCAATGTGATACCTTCAAACCTGTCTCGAAAGGATAGGCAAGACAAATTAGGCCATTGCAGTGTAAAGGTTTGAATTTAAGAGCCCCCGTCCCTTCGACCCAGGAGACCGCAAACTGAAGTTAGAAATAAAGTAAAAGACAAGAGAACTTTTAATGGCCACGACGTCCCAGGACTCCATTTCAAAGAAAACAAATGCAATGTAATATTTTAGTATTTTTTAAAACATGGCATGTATGACCTGAAATTCTGTTAATCAGGGAATGGTAATGTTAATCAGGGAACAGTAAACAGGAACAGTAACATCTAATCTAGCACCAACTGTATACTGTTCTTAATTTATATTGTTTAATGATTTTATTGATTTTATGATTGCGATCATGCTGTATGATCTGACATAAGCCGCCCAGAGCCTGCCTTGGCGGGGAGGGCGGGGTATAAATAAAATTAAACATAAACGTTAAAGAGCAATAAAATGTTGTACAGTGAGACTAAGATTTTGGGGGGACGAAGCTTTTGCAAGACAGAGCCCAGTATATCAGGTGCAGGAAGTGTTACTCTCAGGCATTATTAGACATTGAAGCTACACAACAAGGTCTTCCCAGGGTTTTTATAGAAGCATTATTATAAGCAAAGAGCAGATAGGGTCACCTGCCTCAATGTGGTCTCCAGAATTCTCCCAGAATTACAATGGATCTCTGCAGAACACTATGGAGCAGGGGTGTCAAAAATGTGCCCTGGGGGCCAAATCCAGCTCCGCAGAGGGTTCCTATCAGGCCCCCGAGCAATTGGCTGTCCTCTGGTTCTGTCTCCCTCTCTCTTGCTTCCTTTTGTATCACCACTTGCTTTGCCAGGCTTGCTCAATCGCACAGGAGGTACAGAGCAAAGCCTCTATTTTCTCAATTGGCTGAGGCTCCTCCCTTGGGGGAGGGAGAACTTGCTTTGCCAGGCTCTCTCAATCGCACAGCAGAGCTACTGAACATATGAACATATGAAGTTGACTTATACTGAATCAGACCCTTGGTCCATCAAAGTCAGTATTGTCTTCTCAGACTGGCAGCAGCTCTCCAGGGTCTCAAGCTGAGGTTTTTCACACCTATTTGCCTGGACCCTTTTTTGGAGATGCCAGGGATTGAACCTGGGACCTTCTGCTTCCCAAGTAGATGCTCTACCACTGAGCCACCGTCCCTCCCCTGAGCCAAGTCTCTCTTCCTTTTATCGGCTGAGGCTCCTTCCCCTCCTGGTCCCCTGAGGAAGGAAGGAAGGAAGGAAGGAAGGAAGGAAGGAAGGAAGGAAGGAAGGAAGGAAGGAAGGAAGGAAGGAAGGAAGGAAGGAAGGAAGGAAGGAAGGATCCAGATCTTCCTTTGCCCAGCTCTCTGGGTCATATGAGAGAGATACAAAGAAAGCACCTTTAAAACCGAGTGCTAATGTTTTGAGCATGTTTTATTTTAAGTTTTTTTTAAAAATCTTTGTGTTTGCCTGTGTCCTTTATAAAGTTTATATCTCTGCTACCTGACATTACATTTTATGACACTACATTTTATGACATTACATTTTATGGCCCAGCCCGATAAGATTTCATTTATGTCAGATCCGGCCCTCATAACAAATTTGTTCGACACCCCTGCTCTAGAGATTAGTTTTTCTGCAGAAAACAAAAGCTTCAGACTCTAGGAGATCACAGAATGTTCAGGTATATACTCTCTCTTATGTGAATTTTCTCTCAGTATCTTGAGTTTTCATGTCAGTTAACCCTAGATGTTCATGAACCAGTTATTTCTTCAGATGTGCTTTCTGAAAAACTCCTTGCTTCTCTGACCAGCTTCTTTCACAGTGATGGCACATTAATACTTTCTGAGTAACCATTTTTTAAAAAATCAAAATGTCATTCTATCAATTAAAATCAATTGTTTTCCAAGCCCTAGAAAGACAGAACTGCTCAGCAGTGTCCCATGTGAATTACAGCCTTTCGTGAAATGATAGCTGTAAGGAAAAAAGCAAATATTGACACTTCAGTAATGTTTGCTGAGTAATCAGGGAACAGTTTACTGCACTCAGATAGTCCATGTTACATTAATAAATTAGGAAAATAGAGAATTGATGCCTGTTTGGAATCCTGGCCAGAAGCTCTGAAGTTTGCAGAAATTGCATGGAAATGCTAGACAAAATCCAGGTTTGTTTACAAGGAGATCTTAATAAAGCATTAAACTTACAAAAATAGCGGGCTTTAGTCCCCTGGACCTCAGACATACCCAATGAAGCCAGCCAGAACTCGAGACAAGATAAATAGCTAAAACGAAACATCTTATACCCTAATTGTTAGCTGCAAATCAAGAATAGCGTCATCAAAGCTACATTCTAGGGATCTCTTGCACCTGGTACTCAGTGGCAGAGGAAAACAAGTCAGCTTTCTAGAGCCAGTTTTTATAGTGGTTAAGTGTGCGGACTCTTATCTGGGAGAACCGGGTTTGATTCCCTACTCTTCCACTTGCAACTGCTGGAATGGCCTTGGTTTAGTCATAGCTATCACAGGAGTTGTCTTTGAAAGGGCAGCTGCTGTGAGAGTCCTCTCAGCCCCACCCACCTCACAGGGTGTCTGTTGTGGGGGGAGAAGATATAGGAGATTATAAGCCACTCTGGGACTCTGATTCAGAGAGAAAGATGTGTCTTCTATAGGAATCAGCCGCTCTCTGATTCAGAGAAGGGTGGGGTATAAATCTGCAATCCTTCTTCTTCTTCTTCTAGATAAGAGCTTGAGAGAGAGAAAATGAAAACATTATCTAGGGCAGGGGTGGCCAACTGTAGCTCTCCAGATGTTTTTTGCCTACAATTCCCATCAGCCGCAGCCATTGGCCATGCTGGTTGGGGCTGATGGGAGTTGTAGGCAAAAACATCTGGAGAGCTACCATTGGCCACCCCTGCTCTAGGGAGAAGCTTGCTGGCCAGTGCCAGCCCTGCCACTAGGCAAACTAGGTGACTGTATAGGGCGCTGGCCTTCTGGGGGCAATGAATTGGGTACCTCCATGTGACTTTGTGATGTTATCAGTGCGGGGGGGGGGGCAGAAATTAGCCTTGCCTGGGATGCCAGACAGTCTAGGGCTGGCCCTGTTGCTGGCCATTCTCCCAGGCAACTCAGAAACTTAGCAAGAGTCAAAATGAAGTTAAGAGGCTATATGAGAGGGTTTTTTCTGGAAAAAAAGGTGCTGGAACTCTCAAGAGGGAGAAGAAGGAGAAACACACCAATGTCCCCCATGAGCTTTTAAACATTTTTTGACAATTTTGTTTCCACAAAGAGGTTCTGGAATACAATTCCGCTGCGTTCCCCCAGAAAAACAAACAAACCCTGGGCTATACAATTCCTTCAGTGAGACATAAAATATAGTAAGTTCTCGCATGACTGACCATATCTGCCTTGTTTGGTGTAGTGCTTAAGTGTGCGGACTCTTACCTGGGAGAACTGGGTTTGATTCCCCACTCCTCAACTTGCAGCTGCTGGAATGGCCTTGGGTCAGCCATAGCTCTCGCAGGAGTTGTCCTTGAAAGGGCAGCTTTTGGGAGAGCCCTCTCAGCCCCACCCACCTCACAGGGTGTCTGTTGTGGGGGAAGAAGATAAAGGAGATTGTAAGCCACTCTGGGACTCTGTTTCAGAGAAGGATGTGTCTTCTTTTGCTTCTTCTTTGGATTTGTCCAATGGTCCCTAAGAGATCAGCGCCTCGGGGAACGAATCTTGCACAGACAATGAAAAACAAGGCACAGTAGTATTAGCCTGGATGGAACTGCAGTTGGACAAGCAGCTATCAGTAGATCGCTTGAGATTTTACCCATCTAATTTTGGCAGTAGAGTTTAGACAGAATTAATAATTTGCTGCAAATCAATTTTAATAAACCCAGTTTAACATATACTTTGTGTTTCATGCCTTCCTTCTTGAGACTGTGGGCAAAGTCATCCATGTAGTGTCAGAGGACATGTTTCCCATGCCTGGAGCTATGCAAAGTACACGTATTTTCATTCCCCCTTTCCTTCAAGGAGCTCCGCCAGCGTACATGGTTCTGCTACAAATCCTAGGGATTGGGCATGTTAATTATGACGTCTTAAATACATTACTTTTAAGACTCAAAATGATCATGTTTAGGAGGACTCTCAGCCAATGGAGGAAATAGTCTTTGCTCTGTAGCTCCTATGCGATTGAGCAAGCCTTGCAAAGCAAGCTGAGATGCAGAAGGAAGCAAGAGAGAGGAAGGAAGCAGATGACAGCCAGTTGCTCAGGGGTCTGATAGAAGCCCTCCAAGGGACTGATCTGGCCCCCGGACCGCTTGTTTGACACCCCTGCTTTAGAGAATGCTGAGGGATAATATCAGAGGAGGAGTATCCATAAGCTCTTGTGACTTCCATGCTGACCTTGGCCATGAGGATCCATAAAAAGGGGTTTGAGCTGGGAAACGGTTCTGAGCGCTATAGAAACCAAGCAGTTGTCCAGGATATGTTTGACACTCCGGCTACAGGAACTGCAGAGTTCATTGCAATGTCCTTGTATAAAGCTATGTGTTGTTCAGTCCTGAATACTCTATTTATAAAAGCTGGGGAATATAGCATTTAACAGCCTGGTATGGTTCTTTCGATTAGCTATGGATTAATCTCTCCCCCCACCAACTGTTCGCCATTATTCCCCCTCCGTACTTTACCTCATTTTTTTGCCTCCTCACGTTGGAAGCTTGAGAATTCCCTCCCCCCCCCCCCCCAGCCCATAGTCTTTCTATTCAACTATTAAGCTGAACACGGCTCAGGGAAATGAATGGAAATGTCTAGTATGAAGAAAAACAGCTCCATGAAAGGGGGAGGGGGGGCAGAGCGTTAGCCTGAGGTAACAGAGATTGATCACTCAAATAAAACTGATTGAATTTAACATTTTAGGTTACAGTTAAGAGAACCCAGTTATTTCCCTCACTGTAACACAGTTTCCCCATGATCCTGCGACGTCGTTATTTATTTCTGCATTTGTAAAGTCATTTTCCCCGTCTCCATTGTGAATGAGAATGCATTTATTCTTTTTCCATGCTCTGTCATGTGACCTATTAATATCGCACAGTGTGAAACAGATAAGAGAGCCTGAAATGCTCTGGTGTTTGAAATTGGTTTTTAATTTTTTTTTTTAAATGGTAGCTATTTTTAGAAGGTAGTTCCACAGCCTTCAGGTAGTTTCTGTCAAAGTTTTAGCTCTCGTCTACGCTAGCCTCTAGTTTTAAAGTGTCGCTCTTGCTCAGTGTCAGCAAAGCAATACATACAAAAAATACTACTGTAAAGTGAGTTCAGTCAGCTCTTAAGTAAACAGCACAGTTTATTCTCGGAGAAACAGTCACAAATAACACAGGCAACTCACTCAATATATACACAGTGACTGAGTTAAATACGCCCCTTTTGGTTGGCGGCAATCCCTCCTATTGGTCTCTTTGGGATACTTCCTGTAAGAAATGCCTCATCTACCGATTGGCTGGTTCTAAGAGACTGGCCAATCAGAATGTAGACGTCAGCAGGGGTGGAATTCTAGCAGGAGCTCCTTTGCATATTAGGCCACGCATCCCTAATGTAGCCAATCCTCCAAGAGCTTAAGAAAGAAGAGCCTTGTAAGCTCTTGGAGGATTGGCTACATCAGAGGTGTGTGGCCTAATATGCAAAGGGACTCCTGCTAGAATTCCACCCCTGGGCGTCAGGATTGTGGAAAGTAATGGGAACATACTTCAATTTGAAAATCCCTACATATATTCACCTTCTACCTATATGTATGGACTGGTAACTTCCATTCAATGTATCTGTGCACACAAAAGGTTATACCTTGAATAAAATTTCATTGGTCTGAACTTTGTTCATTAAACAATGACTAAGTATTATTTCCAAAAAATGAGATCGTTTTTCCTTTTCATACCTGGTGGGTTGATATCATTTCTTTTATTTTGAATTTCTCTGTCTATGCTTGTCTCATTCCAAACACTCCCTCAGACTTTCCCTGTTGAGAAATATAGTGTGTGTGTGTATAATTAGCAGCCTGGTTCTCATGCAAATAGTTACATTTGTGAATTCGAGGGAAGAGGTATTTGTGATCACTGATCGATAAGAGCCGTTGTGTACAGTGCCAACCAACAGGACAGGGGAAAGTTAAACTAAAGCTCATAAACTATGGGCTTCATATGTATATACAGGGCTTTTTTTGTAGGAGGAACTCCTTTGCATATTAGGCCACACACCCCTGATGTAGCCAAACCTCATGGAGCTTACAGTAGGCCCTGTACTAAGAGCCTTGTAAGCTCATGGAGGATTGGCTACATCAGGGGTGCGTGGCCTAATATACAAATAGTTCCTGCTACCAAAAAAAGCCGTGTATATAATGGGATTGGGGGGAAGGGGGCAAGCTTCTATAAGCAGGGGTATCAAACTCATTTGTTGTGAGGGCTGGATCTGACATAAATGAAACCTTGTTTGGTCGGGCTGGGCTGTGTCAGGCCAGGCCATATGTGTAACTATTTAAGATTAGCTAGCAGAGATATGAACTTTTTAAAGAACACAAACGCGACTAAAGATTTTTTAAAAACCCTTAAAATAAAACATGCTTAAAACATTAGCACTTGTTGGTCTTAACGGCGCCTTCTTTGTATTTCTCCTGTGGGATCGAGGGAACTGGGCAAAGGAGGCTCCAGTTCTTTCCCTCCCTCCACAGGGAACCAGGAGGGGGAGGAGCCTCAACCAATGGAGAAAATCAAGGTTTTGCTCTGTAGCTCCTGTGTGATTGAGAGAGCAAAGCAAGCTGTGATGCAGAAGGAAGCAAGAGAGAGGGAGAAGGAAGCAGATGACAGCCAGTTGCTTGGAAGCCTCATGGGAGCCCTCTGGGGACCTGATTCGACCCCTGGGCTGCATGTTTGACACCCCTTTTCTACAGGGCCCAGAGAAGTGATGCCTCTGGGAATTTCCAGCTCTATTATAGCCCCCAAGCCCAGTTCACGGCTCCAGTGTGAAGTAGGCTTCCCAACCCTCCCGCCCTGGCGGGGGACCCCAGGTTTTCCAGCCTCTTCCCCCGCTCCCCAAAAAAACGGAAGCGGGGGGAGGGGGAGGTACGGAAGGCTGTACCATTTGAATCTTTTAGGTTCATGTAATGAAGAGAAAAGAAAGAGACGCTCTTTAACTTCCTTGCTAACGTCGCGCGACTTCCTCCCAGAGCGCGGAGCTCCGTCCGCCCTGGGCTTCTGGGAAATCACTTCCCCTTCCGCTCAGAGTGGTAGCAGCGTGTGCACGAAGGGGATCATGGCTGGGCTGCTTAGGACGGTGTGGCGGCATGGCTTTGGCCTTTCAGGTTGGGCTGTGGCGTTGGCGCCGTTGCACCCTCCTCGGCGCCGCTCCACTCCACTCGGGCCGCAGTCTCCCGCGGCAGCAGCAGGTGAGTGTCCCTGGCTGGCCTGGTGGTAGTCATGCTTGTGGGGCCTTTAGACCACTTTCCACTCCTGACTTGTCATAGAAAAAGGAAAACCAGCAGTAATAGGATTGAGTTTGGGAGGGAGAAGAACGGAAGGAGACCTGCTGATTTTTACCTCTGCAGAATAAAATAGGTCAAAATGCCTAAGATTTATTACCGTTTCCCCCCTCTTCATTTTGTCTGCTGTAGACCAGGGTCCCCCCCCCCCAATCTTGTTAAGCCTATGGGCATTTCTGAAATTTTGAGGATAGGGAATGCATACCATCACAAAATGGCTGCCAAAGAATACTGAGGTAATCTACTTCAGTTTTAATCTGCAGGATCTGCTTCAGTTCAGTTCAATTCAGTTCAGGACCAGGGGGTCCAATTCTATGAGCCCCAAAAGAAGGTGCCCCATCCTTCATTATTTCCTATGGAAGGAAGGCATTGAAAAGGCGTGCGGTCCCTTTAAATGTGACAGCCAGAACTCCCTTTGGAGTTCCATTATGCTTGTCACAGCCTTGATCTTGGCTCCGCCCTTATGTCTCCTGGGTCCACCCCCAAAGTCTCCTGGCTCCACCCCCAAAGTCCCCAGATATTTCTTGAATTGGATTTAGCAACCCTAGTGTGAAGTTTTGTGCAAGTCAAACAAGCTAATCCTTCCGAGCAGTCTTAATATTCAGAAACCCATTCAGCTCACAAAGGCCTTGTTACTTTATGATGTATGCTGTCAACAGAGGCATTTTCAACCATTTGTCTCGCACCTTGTGTGTGTGTGTCTAATTACTAGAAGATAGAGTTGCCAGCTCCGTGTTATGAAATTCCTGGAGATTTGAGCAGTGGCGCTTAGGAAAGCTGGAGCTTGGGGAGGGGAAGAGGGATGCCAGCCTCCAGGTGGGACCTGGGAATTCCCCAGAATTACAACTCATCTCCATCCCTGAATCTCACAGAGTTTCCCAACCTGGATTTGGCAACCCTACCTGCATATCCTTGGCAACCCTAGAGGGGACAAGTCCAGTGTTCCTCTAAGCTGCGTTAGCTCACAACTTTTTAGCCTCCAGCTCACACATTTTTGTCTCAGCTCAGGAAAAATGGCCCTAAGGCAAACTAATTCATGCAGTAACTCACAACTTTAATGTCGGGTTGCCAATCCCCAGGTAGGAGCAGGGGATCCCCCGGTTTGGAGGCCTTCCCACCGCTTTACGGTCCTCAGAAAGCGGGGGGAGGGGAGGGAAATGTCTGCTGGGCACTCATTATTCCTTATGGAGACTTAATCCCATGGAAAATAATGGAGAATTGATCTGAGGGTATCTGGGGCTCTGGGGAGGGGGCTGTTTTTCAGGCAGTGGCATCAAATTTTCAGCATAACATCCAGTGCCTCTCCCCAAAATACCCCTCAAGTTTCAAAACGATTGGACCAGGGGGTCCAATTCTATGAGCCCCAAAAGAAGGTGCCCCTATCCATTATTTTCTATGGAAGGAAGGCATTTAAAAGGCGTGCGGTCCCTTTAAATGTGATGGCCGGAACTCCCTTTGGAGTTCAATTATGCTTGTCACACCCTTGCTCTTGGCTCCACCCCAGTGTCTCCTGGCTCCACCCCCAAAGCTCCCAGATATTTCTTGAATTGGACTTGGCAACCCTACTTTAATGCCAGTAGCTCACAAAGTAGAATTTTCAAGGAGAAACAGTCACAAACAACCCAGACAACTCACTCGAATATACACAGTGGCTCAGAGTTGATTGGGAAGATTGGACAAGACCTCAGTGGGGTGCAATTTGGAGAGCCAGTTTGGTGTAGTGGTTAAGGGCACAGACTCTTAAATGAGAGAACCAGGTTTGATTCCCCACTCCTTCACATGCACCTGCTGATGTGACCTGGGTCAGCCACAAGTTCTCAGCAGAGCTGTTCTCTCAAGGGCAGTTCTCTCAGAGCTCTCTCGGCCCCACCTACCTCACAGGCAGGGCCGGCCCTGCTACTAGGCAAACTAGGCGATTGCCTAGAGCGCCAGCTTTCTGGGAGCACCAGACTGGGCACCCCCATGGGACTCGGTGACATTATCAGTGCCGAGGGGGGAGCCAGAAGTTAGCCTTGCCTAGGGTGCCTGCCAGTCTAGGGCCAGACCTGCTCACAGGGAGGGGAAGGGAAGGAGATTGCAAGCTGCTCTGAGACTCCAAGTGGAGGGTGGGGTACAAATCCAGTCTCTTCTTCCTCCTTCTCCTCCTTCTCCTTCTATGTCATAGAGTCCACTGTAAAAAAAAAAGCCATTTCCTCCAGGGGAACTGATCTCTGTCATCTAGAAAGCAGTGGAAAATCCCGGCAATCTCCAGGCCCATCCTGGAAGTTGGCAACTCTCCCAGAAGGTTGAGCTGTCTGGCAAGATATAGCTGCCTGGCAAAGTGTAAGTAGATGAATTACTCAGCCCTACTCACAAAAGCAGCAGCCAGATAAAAGAGCCAGGGAGACTAACGTGTCAGTTTGAGCAAACAGATAAGCCGGCATAATGGGACTTCCTGGAAGGAGAGAATAGAAGCAGAGCCCATGAATGGCTTCAGATAGGGCCAACACAGGAGGCTGCTGCTTTGGAGAATAGGAGGGAAGAGATGCTAGGAACGACTCTTTCTTTCCTGCCAGGGTTATCAATGCTACCAGGGAATGCAAGAGTGTGTATCGTATCAGTTTTGCCTACAACATGCAAGCTTGGATGATCTGATTCCTTTCCATTTTTCCGTGCAAGTTGATAAACTGGTTTTCCCCTCCTCCAAACAACTAGAATCTCTGTATTTTTTAAAAAAAAAATCCTTCAGCACATTGTGACTTGCCCAGCGATCTGGGGCAATGTCACAGAATCCATCATCTTAACAGGCTGCCAACTGCGACAGGGCTCAGGGCAAACCACATGGCAGAGCTTTGTGAGCGTGGCTGGAACAGACTCTGAAATAAGAGAGCTCAAAAGAGAAAGCTCTTTTTGTATTTTTTTTTTGGGGGGGGGGGGGAGTGGCCATTCAGCCTCAATAGCTCCGGCAACTCAGTCTCATCAGATCTTGAAAGCTAAGCAGGGTTGGCCTTGGTTAGTACATGAATGGGAGACAGGCCAAGGAGGTCCAAGGTTGTGACAGAGAGACAGGCAACGGGAAATGATCTCTGAACACCTATGGCTTGAAAACCCTATTGGGTCAATATATAGTCCAGGTGGGAGTTCTCCTGCTCAGGAGGTCCCCAACCTGCCAGCCCACAATGCGCTGGCAGGGGGATCCCCTCCCGAAGTCATCGGCATGATAACATCACTCACAAGTGATGTCATCACACCGGCAACGTTGCGTGCCAGCCACTCTAGGAGCTTCTGGGGAAACTCTATGGTTTTCCTGGATGCTCTAGCAATTTGGGTGGGAAACTCTATCGTCATGGGGGACTTGGCAACCCTAGTGGCAACTTCACCACACCTCATCTCAGAAAGTCAAGGTGTAGGGTTGCCAATCTCCAGTTGGGGGCAGAGGATCCCCCAGTTTGGAGCCCAGGGCTATCAGAAAGGGGGGGATGCTCCATTATACCCTATGGAGACCTGTCCCCATAATGGAGAATCAATCCATGGGTATCTGAGGCTTTGGGGGGATGTTTTTTGAGGTAGAGGCACCAGATTTTCAGCATATCTGCTGATGCCTCTCCTCAATCCCTCACCCAAGTTTCAAAAAGCTTGGACCTGGGAGTCCAATTATGTGAGCCCGAAAGGAGATACTCCCATTCTCCATTATTTCCAATGGAGGGAAGATATTTAAATGGAATGCGGTCCTTTCGAATACAAAGGCCAGCTCACCTGGAACTCGTTTCAGAGTTCAATCTCCCTCCCCTCTCCCAGAGCTTCCCGGTAAGTCCCCTGCTGACTTGTTGGCCTCACCTGGCAACCGGTGTTCCCTCTAAACTGAGTTAGTGTGAGCTAGCTCATGGCTTTTTAGCTTCCAGCTCACACATTTTTGTCTTAGCTCAGGAAGGATGACCCCAGAGCACAATAATCCTATAGAGTCTCTAACAGGGGAACTGTTATAAGGTAGAACATACAAATTCATTAAATATGTAACAAATAAAATGTTGCCAAGACTTTGCTAAAATGATAAAATACACAAATGGATGGTCTGACCATGGTATAAATTGGCCTTGTACAATCACTGTGACAATATCTAGGTCAGGGGTGGGGAACCTCCCTCCTGAGGGTCACTTGGTGTGGCCCTCAGGGATTGCTGGACCGATCTGAGCCATGGGGCAGCCTCCCTGGGGCCTGGCTGGCCAGCGAGGATCATGGGGCCCAGTTGTGCTGTGCAGCAGCCTCCCCAGGGCCAGGCAGCGATCACAGGGCCCAGATGTACTGTATGGCAGCCTCCCCTGGCTGTCCAGCCAGAATTGATGCAGGGCCTGCACTTGATTTTCCCAGATTAGGCTTCCCAACCCTCCCGCCCTGGCGGGGGACCCCAGGATTTCCACCCTCTTCCCCCCGCTCCCCAAAAAAACGGAAGCGGGGGGAGGTGGGAAACGGCGCCAAGGAGCGCGGCGAGCCACCCCATCTCGGAGCGGGCGGCCACTGTGCCGCTGCCGCCTCTTCTCCACTCACTGTAAATGCTCCTCCTCCTTGACTCGCTCGGCGTCCTCCTCCTGCTGCTGCTGCTGGCAGCGTTGGGGGCTGCCGTGGAGGATGCTGGGGGTGAACAGCATCAACAGCGGGGGTTGAGGGGGCCGCCTGCGCTCGCGCTCCATGTGCTCCTCATCGATGCGCTACGGGCGGGGCGCGGAGACCTTCTGCTACGGCTGGCCACAGCGCTTGCCCACCCTCAAGCCCGTCCTCTACACCGACCACGTGGTCAGCCGCCTCCAGCAGCACAGCCGCCGCCGCCCCCCCCCCCAAGCCCCAGCAACCCCAGGTGGGTGAGCGCCCTGCCCTGCCCTGCCGCGGCACGGGAGGGAGGGAGGCCGAGGGGATGGAGCTGCCGAGGCCCGGTGGGTTGCCCTTGCCGCCCTCCCTTCTCTGCTGCCTTCGCGGCTTCCCCAGGACGGGGCGGGCGGCTTCTGCGGCCCCACACCCTCCTCAGAGGCCCAGTTGCCCAGCGGTGTTTCCTGCAGAAACTGCTGGAAGAGCAGGGCCGCCTCTTCTCAGCTTCATTTTAGCTGCTCCTCCGAGATGGGCTCAGCCTGAGCCCATCTCGGAAGAGCAGCTATGGTGAGCGGAGAAGAAGCAACGGCGGCCATTTCCCCCCCCTCCCCCCTAGCTCCACCCCAGTGTCTCCTTGCTCCACCCCCAAAGTCCCCAGATATTTCTGAAATTGGACTTGGCAACCCTATCCCAGATGGTGTGGCCTAATATGCTAATGAGTGTGTGACCTAATATGCTAATATTGGGGGTTGTGGTCTAATATGTTACTGAGTTCCTGCTGGGCTTTTTCTTCAAAAAAGCCCTGGACCTATGCATTTGCCTAGGGTGGCAGGCCGAGTGTGTGTGTGTGTGCCAGATTAGGCTCTCCCCACATGACTTCAAATAGAAAAACAATTATTTGCATTATTTTTGCTGGCCTGAATCATTCTCCCTCAGCAGAGCAGGTTTTTAAGTTGATAATTTTTTATGGTCCGCAAATGATGTTATAAATATCCATATGGCCCTTGGCAGAAAAAAGGTTCCCCATCCCTGATCTAGGTCTACAACAAAATTTTCTTCTAAAATAGAAAGGAATGCCAAAGGTTATTTCTACACATAGTCCAGAATAAAATGATACAAGGCAAACATTATGATATAACTTCTGTAAATGTTTTCAGCTTCCACCTTGAGCAATAGGATGAGCAAGGCAGAGCTGGCCAGACTCAGTATATATTAGGGTTGCCAAGTCTAACTCAGAAAATACCTGGGGACTTTGGGATTGGGGCCAGGAGACTTTGGGGGTGAAGCCAGGAGACTTTCCCATTCCCTAAACAAATAAATAAAAATACAGCGGTGCAGTTCCCCTGAATACAGTCTTCATTTCCTCATCCCCCAACAGCTAGCTACACTTCCACTTCTCCCTCTCTGACACACACATACAGTACATGCAAAGCAGCTAAAATAAACATAGTTTGAAAGCACACACTTTGTAGTCTGACTGGGGCAATTTACTTACCATGGGAGTTGCTGAATGCTGTATACTCAACCAAGTTCTTCAAACTTTCACAGGGAAACCAGAGGTTCTCTCTATTTCACTGTGCAAACTCTTTAGACTGTAAAACAAATGGAAGGACTGGGCTGCTCTGAAGGCTCATTTTGCCCTCATTCAGCTTGGCTCTTGAGGTTTAAAGGCACACACACCTTTCAAAAAGCTGACTGAGGATGGGAAGGAGCCTGAAGAACCAGGGGTCCCCCCACTGGGGCCTGGGGATTAGCAAGTGTAGCGTGTGTGTGTGTGTTTATATATACATATACGCAATATATGGAAGTTTGTGGCACTAGTAGAAGTAGAATAATTCTCTAGCTCTCAGTAGCTGAGCTGAGTTTTGTACTTGGGCATGTATTTGAGGGTGTTATTGAATATTAATAAACATTCTGCCCAGTCAAGACATGCTGTTTGTAAAATTGTATCATGAGTTGAAGTGAAAGGTCAATTTGGTTGGGAGGGGATTTCATATAGGGATAGAAGGGTCAATACAGGGAGACTTAGGAGTAGGATTCTCTAAGAATCAAGGTCCTACGAAAGAGAAAAATTAAATGGCTAGAGCAGGGGTGTCAAACATGTGGCCCGGGAACCGAATCAGGCTCCCAGAGAGCTCCTATCAGGCCCCCAAGCAACTGGCTGTCATCTGCTTCCTTCTCCCTCTCTCTTGCTTCCTTCTGCATCTCAGCTTGCTTTGCAAGGCTTGCTCAATCGCACAGAAGCTACAGATCAAAACCTTGATTTTCTCCATTGGTTGAGGCTCCTCCCCCTCCTGGTCCCCTGGGGAGGGGGGGAAAGAGCCAGAGCTTCCTTTGCCCAGTTCCCTGGATCCCACGGGAGAAATACAAAGAAAGCACCTTTACGACCAACAAGTGCTAACGTTTTAAGCATGTTTTATTCATGTTTGTCTGTGTCCTTTAAAAAGTTTATATCTCTGCTACCTAATCTTAAATAGGTACACACATGGCTTGGCCCAACACGGCCCAGTCCAACAAGGTCTCATTTTTGTCAGTTCCAGCCCACATAACAAATAAGCTTTACGCCCCTGGGCTAGAGGAATGAGATGGACCTCCTGATGGCACCTGGGTTTTTGGCTGCTGTGTGACACAGAGTGTTGGACAAGATGGGCCATTGACCTGATCCAATGTGGCTTCTCTTATGTTCTTATAGAATCATAGAGTTGGAAGGGACCTCCAGGGTTATCTAGTCCAACCCCCTGCACAATGCAGGAAACTCACAAATACTTCTCCCTAAATTCACAGGCTCTTCCTGTGGACTTATGTTCTCTTATGTTCTTATGAGATAGCAGCATAGCATGGACTTAAAAAAACCAAGAAGCTGAAGGAAAGATTGTGGGCAAATGACCCCCAAAACAGGCTAGTAGAGTTATGATCAACCTGGTCACTAAGAATCAGCAGGTAAAACTTTTCACGCAACATGGAGAAAAGCATTATCACCTGCCAATCTCTGTCATTCAAGCTGCCTTTAGAAGGCTTTTTTTAAAAGCTGGAAATCCTTTGGGGAAGAATAGAAGAGGAGACAGAGAGCTAAAGGAGAAGATACACAGAAGTGGGAAATCTGCCCAATGTTGCTTTCCAAAGCGATAACTGCTTTTATGAGCTCTGGACCTGGAAGTTCTAGTTACAGGGGGATTTCACAAAGAAAGAAAGTGTGAGAAAGAGGCAAATCCAGATCTGAGGCCCTCCAGGTAGGCCAGTGAGGGGAAATAAACAAGAGTCGTGTGACATCTTTAAAACTACCTCATTTACCGAAGCACGAGTTCATTTTCTCAAATGGATTCTTAGTCAGTAGAAATATATGTTCACAGAATAGTGAACAGAAAGAAATGAAGTGTGTGTTAAAAGGCTGTCAAGTGCATCATTTGTGATGTGCTGCTGAAAACTCAAGGAATACAAATTCAGCCAAGGAACCTTCCCAGCAGCTGTGTCTGGTGATAACAAGCAAACCTGCTTTCATTAAGCAATCTGAACATCTGCAGCATCCAAGAAAGGTGTCAATTCTGCTTAATTCTTAGTTCATATAATCAAATCTGGAAATCTATAAACTGTATGCCTAATAGTCAAGTGTGGGCCAATCTGCAGCTATTTAAAGCCATGGGCTGGGCTTACAATGACTAAAAACAGATAGACTCAGCTATACTGGGTCGACTGTGGTTAGTCCTTTGATGGGAAACTTCCTTGAAATACCCAGTTGAGAGGCAGGGGCAGGATTATTCAGTCACCTCCTTGAGTACCCTGCCCTTCAATGAGGAGGAGGGTGGGAGAAGGAGCAGGAGTCATTGCTCTCTGTCCTCCTCAGTTGCTGAGGTGGCAAAATGGAGAGGGGTCAGGAGACATGGGAGTTGTTGTTGCCCACATGCCAACCTGGCAAAGCTGCAGGTGGGTGGAGGTGCAGTAGTAATTGCTGCCCTGCATGCCAAGCTGGCAACAGGCAGGGGCGACAGAGAAAGAGGGGAGAAAGAGCAGGACAAGCAACAGAAGTGGTGGGGGAGAAAGAAGTGGGGAAGGATGAGTGTCAGAGAAGGGGTGATGGAGAGAAGACGAAGCAAAGGCAAAGGGGGGAAGAGATGCTTCTCCCTCATAAGTTCCTTGCAGCTCCCAGCTTGTAAATTCTAAATCAGTGGTTTCTTGCTGGTTCCTCCCTTTGAAATTTGCTTGTTGAACAATGGAGAGATGTCAGTCAGCAGCAGAGTGCCCTAGCAGATTGAAATGTTTTCTCACTGGTTGGTCTATTGATGTCAGATTTTTGTCCTTTTATTAGTTTGCAGGATGGACCAGTTCCTGGGTTCCTTCACAATCATATGGTGGCTATTTTCCAAGTGGATTTTGCTGTTCTTACACAGTAAAATTCAAGTTACAAAGCGCATTATTTAGTGCATGTGAACCCAATGTCTACACAGAAGACTAAGGGACCACAAAATTCCTTTTTTGGTTTTTGCTGCAAAAGTAGGGCTGCCAAGCCCCCGGTCTGGGTGGGAAATCCCCCACCCGGAAGGTTCCCAATGTGAGAACCTCCCCCTATATTGCTGGTGTGATGACATCACCTGGAAGTGATGTCATCAAAATGGTGGCGCCCGTGTGGGGCCACTCTAGGTGTTTCCAGGAAAACTCTATGGTTTTCCTGGACGCTCTAGCCATTTGGGAGGGAAAACTCTATGGTACAATAGTTACCATACAATTTTTACCTCCCAAATGGCTAGAGAGTCCAGGAAAACCATAGAGTTTTCCCAGAAACGCCTAGAGCAGCCCCCGCATGGGCGCCGCCATTTTGATGTCACTTTCGGGTGATGTCATCGCAAAGCTATGGGAAGCTGGGGACTTGGCAACCCTATGCAAAAGACTAAAGATCACAAGAACAGTGTATGAAATTGCAAAGACAGGTATAGCAAGCAATCAGGGCTGGCCCTGCCACTAGGCAAACTAGGCAATTGCCTAGGGTGCCAGCCTTCTGGGGTCCCAAAACTGGGTGTCCCACCATGTGTCTCAGTGATGTTATCAGTGCAGGGCAGGCCCCAGAAGTTAGCCTTGCCTAGGGTGCCAGACAATCTAGGGCCGCCCATGCAAGCAATATGGGGATTTGAGGCATCACTACTGCCAGAGGGTCATGGGCAAAGATCTCATCTCCCTCCTTTAGAGCTACAGTTCACCAGTGAGTGGCAAAGGTGGTTTTTAGGCTCTAGGAGAACCAGTGTGAGATAGTGTCAGGCTAGGCTATGAGAAACCCAAGTTTGCTAAAGCATTGTGCATGAAGTCTGGACATTGTGAAGCTGTTCTGCTGTCACAAAGTCAATGAACTTGGAACTATAGTTATGTCAGGGCTTTTTTGGAGAAAAAACCCAGCAGGAACTCACTTGCATATTAGGCCACACGCTGACATCACCATTGTTCCACACAAGGCTTTTTTGGAGAAAAAGCCCAGCAGGAACTCATTTGCATATTAAGCCACACGCTGACATCACCATTGTTCCACACAGGGCTTTTTTGGAGAAAAAGCCCAGCAGGAACTCATTTGCATATTAGGCCACACGCTGACATCACCATTGTTCCACACAGGGCTTTTTGGGAGAAAAAGCACAGCAGGAACTTATTTGCATATTAGGCCACACCTCCTGCTACCAGGCCAGCCGGAACTGTGTTCCTGCTCAAAAAAATTGCTGGTTACAATAGGTCTACTACTTTTCTCTAGACCAGCAGGGTAAATAGGTAGCTTATTCCAATAGAGATGAGCCATTTATAGAAGTGATCAGGAAGTGCAATACCAATCATATGTAACATGATGTGGAAAGGATCCTTTATTAGGTGTCTAATTAAATTAATTGCATGGCAGTGTCAGAGGCTTAAAGCTACTTTAATTTATAAAATGTCTGTACTCAAGTTAGCCCATTTCCCGATACGAGGGCCTTAAGCCAAAGGCTGTCTGTTGATTTAAATGGGCTTAGACTAGAGTACCTCTTCATAAGATTGCACTGTGAACCTTGAGTTAAAGCCTTCTGAAAATGAAACACTTGGGAAGGCAACTTCACTGCTTGGCTAAAGGATCTCGCCAGAGAGATTTTTATCTAGGAAATGTGTTTAATTATCTGCAAGAGCAAAATGACTTCCTGTGATCTTTTCTGTTACATAAACTTGACTATTATATAAACATTTCCCCCACGTGCACGCACACACACAAGCACACCGAATTAACGCTAACCAGTCATGAGCATCCTCAGCCTGTAGCTAAGTCATTTGTGGTCCTGTGAGGGAAATAGGATTGAACAAAGGAAGCAGGCAGTGTGAAGCCCAGCCTAATCCATGCAGGATTTACTGTTTCTGCTGCAACTAGAAGTGGACTTCTCTGTACTAGCAGAGTTTTGATGAGGTGCATTTGTTAATTTTCACAGTCACAGGGGATTGAAATAGCGGCCAGTGGCAGTTCTAAGCTTTGGGGGCCCTCGGGCCAGAGGCCCCTACTATCCCATGCCTTTCTTTCAATCATCCATTTATGTCCCGCCTCCTTGATGCTGTATCCTTCTGATTCTCACAATATCTACCTGTGTTCACAGCCCCCTGCTCCACATTCATACTCTTTTGGCTGAAAGCACTGGCTGGTACATGCAGCTGCAGGGCTTTCTTTGTAGCAGGAACTCCTTTGCATATTAGGCCACCCCCCCCCTCGATGTAGCCAATCCTCCAAGAGCTTACAGGGCTCTTCTTACAGGGCCTACTGTAAGCTCTTGGAGGCAGGGCCAGTGCTTGGGGTTCTGCCACTCCAGGCACCCCCCTGTGTCATACATCCTCCGGAGTGAGTTGCAGCCCCGGGGCAGATAGTGTGAAATCTGACGGAAGCCCCATGGAGAAGAGGTGAGAGCAGCATAAGGCTAGTGGGGAATCGGTCCTGCTGATTTAAGCAGGCTTTAAGGAGGTTTAACTTTGTGTGTGATTATGGCCCCTGTATCAGAATTCAGAACTCCTTTGGATGTGCAAGTTCACAAGGATAGATAACATGAGCTCTAGCAGGATTGCAGCTGAACATCAAGAAGACACAAGTAATGACTTCAGGGGAATTACACGGCTTTAAGGTTGACAAATAAAGTGAAATGGTCACATATGTTCTACTCCTTGGCTCTATCGTCAACCAAAAAAGGGACTACAGCCGAGAAATCAGAAGGAGACGGAAACTGGAAGGGGCAGCCATGAAGGAGCTGAAGAAGATCCTTAAGCACAAGGACATGTCACTGGTGGTCAAGATCACGTTGATTTGTGCCATACTATTCTCCATTACTAGGTTTTGGTGTGAAAGTTGGACAATGAAGCAAGCTGACAAGAAGAAAGCTGATTCCTTTGAAATATGGTGTGGGAGGAGAGTTGTATGGACTCCATGGACCGCCAAAAGACTAATAAGCAAGTTCTAGGTCAAATCGAGCCTGATCTCTCCCTAGAAGATAAAATGACTTACTAAATGGAGGCTATCATACTTGGGTCACATTCTGAGAAGACAACAGTCATTGGAAAAGACAATAAGAGTTGAAGGCAGCAGGAAAAAAGGAAGACCCACCATGAAATGCGTTGACTCAGTCAAGGATGCCATGGATTTTAGTTAGCAAGAGATGAGCTCGGCTGTTAATGGTAGATTGTTTTGGAGGTTATTTGTTCTTAGGGTTGGAAGTGACTTGACAACACTTCAACACACGCCCTCACAAACACTAGGAATGTTCCTGGTGTGTTTTAATATGCACACACTTTTTCTTCTCTGTGCCTCTAGCTGTTCTTTCAAACCCCATGCCAATTCTTACAGTTTCTTTCCTCCTTGAGAGCCAGTTTGGTGTAGTGGTTAAGTGCATGGACTCTTATCTGGGAGAACCAGGTTTGATTCCCCACTCCTCCACTTGCACCTGCAGGAATGGCCTTCGGTCAGCCATAGCTCTCATAACTGTTGTCCTTGAAAGGGCAGCTGCTGTTTGAGCTCTCAGCCCCACCTACCTCATAGAGTGTCTGTTGTGGTGGTGGGGGGAAGGTAAAAGGAGATTGTGACCACTCTGAGATTCAGAGTATAGGGTGGGATATAAATCTAATTTCTTCTTCTTCTTCTTCTGGGACAAGATCATACCAAAATGTTACGAGACTGGAGGGGACAGAAGGAGAAAGGGAGAGTTAAAGAAACGCAAAAAATATTTTGGTCTTTGCAGTATACTCCCAAGGCGTTAGCTATAAAAAATATCATCCTTCGCCATTAGGATATTGTTTCAAGCATTGTGGGATGTACGTCTCCACCCACAGTGGGTTTCCGCAAGTCACGTAACTTACGTGACATTTTGGTCCATATGGACCTGCAGGAATTGACAATACCATCACGCCTACCTATTGGTCATTACCGTTGTAAAGGCTGCAAAGTTTGCAAATACTCTTTACAGATAAAAGAGTATGTAGATCCAAGAACGAAAGTAACTATTAAGTTAACTGGGTTTACAAAATGTGATTCCAAGGGTGTTATTTATGCCTTGGTCTGTGGTGAATGTTCAAAAATTTATGTAGGATGTTCTCGGAGGGCTGTCAAGACTCGCGTCTTAGAACCCATCTCAAGGGTTTGTCACCAAATCCTACATTCCTCTTTCCCATTATATGGAAACTGGCCATGATTTAGAATCCCTGAAATTCTTTGTATTGCAGAAGGTAGAAGTTTCTAGTTGTAAGGGTGGTGATATACAAAAAATCCTGTTGCAGAAGGAGGCGAGGTGGATACATCGCTTAAACACAATTGAGCCCTTCGGTCTTAACCAATGTAATGATCTCTCATGTTTTGTTTAGGTTCTTTGGGGTATGTGTTTGTGAATATATATGTGCTTAATCGATACCAGCTGTGACTTGTCCTTTTCGGACACTGATTCTCTAGTGTGGTCAAGCTGTCAACTGAAATATACAATATGGGCGTTTGAGAGAAGCCGGTCTGAGGACCTTGTCGGGTTGTATTATGTATTGTACTTTTATATTTTATCGTTTAATTTGGATTATATTGTTCATTGTATTATTGCTGTCACATTTGGTCTTATTATACAGTTGGCTTGTGAAGAAGCTGCAAATGCAGCGGAACGCGATTTAAGCCAGTGATTGCGTGAAGGCAAGATTTTCTCCTTCGGAAGCCGACATCAGTGGAAGGACTCCGTTTGGAATTTGCGTCTGCGTAGTAGTACTCCTTATAGACTTTTTGGAATTTTTCCAGAGTCATCCTTGGGAATTTTGTTTTTGTTTGGGACTTTATGCTCTCTATGTGATTTATGTCTTTGGAATGAATTTTGGATGCTTTTGCGCAATATAATATATAGATTTTTGTAAATTTGTCATAAGTGTTATGCATTTCTGACACAGTTGTTTTTTAGACTTCTGTTTATACTGTGTTGCCATTGTTTACTCTGTTCATACCTTAAAGGGGCATTGTCTACAACATTTCCCCTTTAAGGAACGTGTTGTATTCTTTAACATTTCTCATACATTAAAACAAGTGCTAACTCAAGCAGTTACCGGCGACTGGAAGGTCTAACCTTCCTCCAATCAGCGACCACCATGGTAAAATAGCCGTCGTGTTTAACTTTAAGTATAGATTATCATTATTGAACTTGTATTACTTTGGCTGTCGGCCCAGCGTGTCCTTGGTTAACTGAGGGTCACCAGAAATGAATAATATGCTGTGACTATTCAATAAGGAGTGGGGTTCCCGTGATTAACATGGCTTTTGTTTTCAGACCGTCCTTAAATGCCGCACTCGGATGAGATTTGAAGTGATTTTACTGCTCACCTAACCTGAATAGTTGTTAACTTCCTTCACCTCATTTTGCCCCCACAAAGCAGCCTAATCATTTCCCATTACTCAAGAGCTGAGATATGCTTGAGATTTAACATTAAAATGCGGATTGTAAATAGCGCTCACTCGCTGATGGGAATGGCTCATCTGGAACAGATTAATTTTCCAGGCTCACGTCGGCTCCCTCAGGTTCATGGTTCAGGCCTACAAGTATGTAATTTCTGTACTGCTTAATATGTCATGTTAATAATTATGCTACACTTCAGTTCTTCCTGGTGATTCCAGACTTCTAAACTCATAATACATCAGTTATTGAATGTCCCATTTTGTTGATTATACTAACTCAGTATGTATAATCAGCCCTGAGACCTTGGGCTTGTCCATTTTGTGGCTCTATCTTGGATAAAAGTATTTTGTGACTCCGTTTCATGGATCTGTCTTCTACAGCCAGAATCAGAAATAGAGATATATTGACACCCAGGGCTTTTTTTGGAACAGGAACTCCTTTGCATATTAGGCTACACCTCCCTGATGCAGCCAATCCCCCAAGAGTTTACAGGGCTCTTCAAACAGGGCCTACTGTAAGCTCTTGGAGGATTGGCTACATCAGGGGTGTGTGGCATAAGATGCAAAGGAGTTCCTGCTACAAAAAAGCCCTGGCTACTAGCCATGGTGACTGAGCGGGACCTCCACACTCAGAGGCATTAAGCCTCTGAATGCCAGAGCCAGAAGACAACATCAGAGGAAGGCCTCTATGTACTGTTATTGTCTCTCCAGAGGAACTGGTTGGCCAGTGTACGAGACCAGATATTGGACTACACGGACCACTGGTTTAATCAAGCAGATTGCTTCTTATGTTCTTATATATGTTTTTTTTTAAATGTCATCACCCATCGGTAGTGACAGAATTTACCGTTTAGAGACATTCCTTTCTATTTAAAAAATGTTTGAAAACTGGTCGTTTGAGGACTTGTCCTAAGATCACATGAGTTTAGTTGCAGAACACAGCTTACAGAGTACTGTACATTTTATTGTAGCCAATCCTCCAAGAGCTTACAGGGCTCTTCTTATAAGGTCTACTGTAAGCTCTTGGAGGATTGGCTACATCAGGGGTGTGTGGCCTAATCTGCAAAGGAGTTCCTGCTACAAAAAAGCCCTGGATGTAACATTACTGGCATTATTATATCTCTATTCTTGAAGGACTACCTGCTCCCTTGTGAACCTGCCCTACCGCTATGGTCATCTTCAGAGGCCCTGTTTGAGTCCCCCCGCCCCCAGTTTTTGAGATTAAGTAGGTGACAACCCAGAAAAGGGAATTCTTGATAATGGCATCAGAGCTCTGGAACTCTCTTCGCAGAAAGATTCATTAGTCCCCACTGTTGCTGTCTTCTGCCAGCCATTGAAGACTTATCTTGTTTCATTTGGCATTCCCTCAAGGATTCCTCCTTCCTAACCCATGTTTTTATTGCTGTTTTATGTATTTTAACTGTTTTTATGGTTTATTGATGTGTATTTGGCAAGAGATTGATTTTAACTGCTTTTAAAATATGATTTTATCATATATGTTATAAATATCATATATGTTTGGAATAATGGTTGGGGAAATGGCTGTCATCCCTTGGAATAATGGTTGGGAGGGCAGAAAGGCTGGATATAAATTTTGTAAATAAATATTTTGTTACAAGTTAACATACACTTTTAAAGTCAAAGAGGCTGAAGTATTTGTCTTTGAACTGATGCTGTACACGGCCATCCATATTGGATCCTGAAGGTTTACCTGGGAGCTCTCTTACCTTCCTGGAGACCAGGGTACTGTAGAGAGCATCAAATACCCCAATTCAGAGTTATTTTTATCCAGCACAGGAAAGACAAAGCAACTGAGACCAAGCCATTTGTAAACTAATCCCTACCACTCAGAAGGCTCCTGAAGAAAATGGTTGGTAAGAACTTTAATCTGGTACTTGCTCTCAGCCACTAGGACATTGTATGCGCAGTTGTGGAAGCAAGAAAAAATACCAGAGAAATGGGATTGGACTATAAAAGTTATGACATGGAGTGAAATGGACAAATTAACAAGAATATTAAAAGACTATGATTTTGAAGTTTTTAAGACGGAATGGAAAACGTTTAGAAGATATGTAGAAAAAGAGTGGAAAATAAAAGGACATTGGACAATCTTTGATAATGATTAAGTTTTAAAAAGAAGAAGAATATAAATTTTTGTTTTAATAGTTAAGGGTACCTTTAAATATTTGCATTTTAAGTAAATAACACCGGCGGGGGTCAAGTAACGGGGGGAGGGGTGGGTAGAAAGTAATATATAGGGAAGATAAAAGAAGCTTTTTTAAAAGATGTAAGATATAGATTTATTACCATATGTTACCAATAAAATTGTTTTAAATGGAAAATGGTTGGTGAGGAAAGCAGGACAAACAAATGGCAGAATTTCACCACAAGACTTCTCTGTGGCAAGTTCAAAAGTTCATCACCCTCAGCCCTCCTTGGGGCATCACTGCTCTTGTGAAGTCTCTTGTGTGTAGCTTGTTTGAAGAAGCTAATCTGCACTGAAACATACCCATCGTGTTTCCACTGTGTGGAGGAATTAATATCCCCAAAACAACAGGATGGTAGGTGGGTTTTCATTTTCTTCTAATGTTGCAGTTTTAGACTGGTCCCACTGGATTTAAATGAACTTGTCCTGTACAGAGAATTTGAATGTTTTATCTACCCTCCTTTTATTACCCGTTTTTAAAAGACAGGACTGAAGGGACACATTGCATGTTCTAGACAAACAATTTGCTCTTTTGTTATTCCAGAGAATCACAGGTGGGATAGGTATCACGAAAAGGGGTGGATTGGGAGATAATACATGTTGCTAGATAATGAGAACTGGGTCTATATAGGAAAACAGGGAATAAAATACAGGGGGAAATATATAAACAAGTGAGGCTCGTGAGAAATTGCAGTCAGGATAAACCACTGGAAAATTGTTTCTGCTTGGTTTTAGGGATGCCAGTCCTCAGGTGGGACCTGGGGATCCCACAGAATTACAACTCATCTCCAGTCTACAAAGATCAGTTTCTCTGGGGGAAGGGAATGGATGCTTTTGGAGAGTGTACTCTATGGCATCATGCCCCACTGAAAGTCCCTGTCCTTCCAAGGCTCCATCCTCAAATCTCCAGGAGTTTTCCAACCCGGATCTGGCAACCCTATGTCTCCATCCCCCCCACCAGTGGCCAGTGGGGTCCAGGCAACCCTATAATTGTATCACCCCTGTGCTGAGCAATGTGCAGTGACTACTCATCTATTTCTGATGGTTCAAAGTACTTGTTCTTGCTTTTAAATCCTAAGAGAGTCAGTTTGGTGTAGTGGTTAAGTGCATGGACTCTTATCTGGGAGAACCGGGTTTGATTCCCCACTCCTCCACTTGCACCTGCTGGAATGGCCTTGGGTTAGCCATAGCTCTGGCAGAGCTGTACTTGAAAGGGCAGCTGCTGTGAGAATCCTCTCAGCCCCACCCACCTCACAGGTTGTCTATTGTGGGGGGAGAAGATAAAGGAGATTGTAAGCCGCTCTGAGTCTCTGATTCAGAAGAAGGGCGGGGTATAAATCTGCAATTCTTCTTCTAAATGGCTTGGGGCCAGATTACCTGAAGGACTAACTCTCACTATACTATCCAGCTTGCCACTTAAGATACCGTATGCCTCTTAAGTCCTGATCTCTGTACCTCTCCCTTCAGAGGTGAGATAGGCAGTGGTTACAGACAAGTCATTTTCAGTGGTGGCCGCTCACCTTTGGAATGCGCTCCTTCGTGAGGCTCACCTAGCACCTAACATAATCTCCTTTAGATGCCAAGCCAAAATATTTCTTCTTACCCAAGCTTCAAGGTTAGGGGTTTCATCTTTTCAGCTCTTCTATATTTTGTTTCTAGTCTGAGGCCTGTTTTTGTTCAATACTGTAACTTCTCATGCAAGAAGATTTGAGAATAAAAGAGTACTGGGTTCAAAGCATGAGGATGCCCAAGAGATAGTGAGTTCAGCTCTTTATTCAGTGATTCAGCATAGTGAGATAGAAACAGAACTGTCTGGTAGGACCAGCGGCCCTGCTTATATGCAAACCTCCCCACCTAACGATCCCTGACGGGTCTCCTTCCTGAATCCAGGTGGCTATTGTTTTAGGGTCTCAAACTGAGTCAAGTCTCTGCTGGCCCTAAGGCCAGTTCCAATACATAACAAAGAGTTAAGAGGATTCTCTCACTCAGGTACACTTGACAATTGACTGTGCCTTCTCATCAATTATATGTTGAGTCTCTTTGGCCCTTGCTTGCCTTCTGCTTCATCTTATATGAGACCTCTTATTGTATAGTGAATTCAGCCAACTTGAGGTATGCAAGAACATTTATTGAACAAGAGCAGAACTGAACACAAACAGGCAACACCACTCCTTATATTCATTTGGCCTAAGTTAAACATGCCCCCTTATGTGGGCAGCAATCCACCCTATTGGTCTCTCCAGGATCCTTCATTTGCATTTCTTGAGAGAAATGCCTCACGTCCCAATTGGCTGGTTCTAAAGAATAGCCAATCAGAATGTAGGCATAAGGGACCAGGAGGGCATGAGCTATGCTTCAAGGTCAACTAATAGACATAACAAAACAGCAGTCAAAACAACCAAAACACAACATCTCTTCTCTCTCTCTCTTACCTGGGTGTAGCAAGTTAACCTTTTTGAAGTTAATCTGTTTTCAACATTTAATCCAATAGTTTTATGGGTACCTATATGCCTCTTTTATGTCCCTGGCATCTTTTGAATTGTTTGTTTTGGTTTTTGTGTTGATGGTTTATGATCATTGCATGAGGTTTTTACTCAAGTAGAAATCTGGATAAGCAGCAGAAACATTTCATCAAATAAATTCTCCCTTGCCCAGGGTCTTAAACACATCATGAGCTGTTATGGGCTTAAGGGGTGCTATAATCTCCTTCTCATTTTCTTTAATTTATCATTAGTTTCTCTCATTATTCTGTACTAATGATATATAATGCCATAGAGGGTCTGACCATTGTTCTTCTTTCTATGGGGGGTGGGCCTAGGAAATTTTTTCTCTATTGTTCTTTATTAATTTGTATTTGACTCATTTTGATTGTTATCTCCTATCAGCCTCTGCATTTGCGTGTGCTACATTTTGCCTAAAATTGCAACAGCCTTTGGACATTGGCAATAAATCACTACTACATACCAAGTATATCGAAATTCCTGTCTTGCCTGGTGGCAGCTCTATTTCATTGACATACTGACAGTCATTCAGCCGCGTCCTTCGGTATTAGAGGGAATGAGGCTTAGGGGAGGTAAGGGGGAAAAATCTAAACACGTTTATAAATTTAGTTTAGCAAGAAAACATGATATTTTAAAAAGTACGGCCTTTTGGTTGCAGAAAAGGTAGGACATTGGCACAGAGTGGAGATTTCTTGGTTTCTTATCTAGAAGGCTGATAGTCCAACTAGATGCAATGGTGTCCCTGAGCTCAGTGTGGGAAGACTCCCACTATTTTAGGGTTTAAATTCCTTTTGCTTACAAAAGAAGTAGGGGCTTGATCCTGACCAGAATTGTGACGTGTGAGGAGGAGGGGTGCCCTTTCCCCTCACCCACAATTTTTAACAGCACAAATGAAGTCTGACTCTTTAAAACAATGCGGGAGAGGGCAGGTGTACTGCCTCCCCTTCCACATCATAGTCCCAATCAGGCCTTGAATTCATCAGGAGCTCATAGGAGCACAGCTCCTGAACCTTTCTGATGTCCCCCCTCCTCCTCCCCACCAACCTACCTTGTCCATTGAATGGTAGATGCAGCTGCATAACAATCCCTGGATTAGAGCAGCAGCCAGCCAGCCACCAGGAGCTTTGCCACACCCCCAGCAGCCCTCATTAACCCCTGGAGAAACCAACCACACTCTTTCTCCACTTCTTATGTGATTTTGGGCAGTGAGTGGCTTGGTGGCCTTTTGACTGGGGAGGGGGCAGCTAAGGAGAACCTCAGGTGAGTGAGGCAGTGAGTGAGGCTCCTCTGGGGAGGAGTTTCCCAGCCTTGATCTGGGAACCCTGTCCCACATCCCCCATGGGTGGGCAGGGGGACCTGGCAACCCTCACATGAGTTATTTACTCATTTTTCTGGGTTAAATTTCACCTGTCCTCTGTAATTTAATACACCTTTTTCTGGGAAGCTGAGCCTACCACACACCAGATGACAGAGATACAATTCAATGAGATTTGGAAAAGTGGGCAGATGTGAACAATTTAATAAGGATAAGTGCTGAGTTCTGCATCTGAGTAACAAAAAGGAGGAACTTGCTTACTGGATGGGGGATACATTTCTGGGTAGCAGTGTATATGAACAAGGTCTTGTGGACAGGTGGACCGTAACTTAAATATGAGCAGCCAGTGTGATATGACAACAAAAAAGGCTAATACAATCCTGGGGTATATCAACAGAGCCAAAACATCCAAATCACAAAATGTTATAGTCCTGCTGTACACTAGAACATAAGAACATAAGAGAAGCCATGTTGGATCAAGCCAATGGCCCATCCAGTCCAACACTCTGTGTCACACAGTGGCCAAAAACAAAACAAAAAAACCCAAGTGCCATCAGGAGGTTCAGAAGTGGGGCTAAAAGCTCTTCCACTGTGCCCCCCCAAGCACCAAGAATACAGAGCATCACTTGCCCCAGACAGAGTGTTCCATCACTAGCTTGCAGCTAATAGCTACTGATGGACCTCTGCTCCATATGCTTATCCAATCCCCTCTTGAAGCAGGCTATGTTTGTGGCCACCGCTACCTCCTGTGGCAGTGAATTCCACATGTTAATCACCCTTTGGGTGAAGAAGTACTTCCTTTTATCCATTCTAACCCAACTGCTCACCGATTTAATTGGATGCCCACGAGTTCTTGTATTGTGAGAAAGGGAGAGAAGTACTTCTTTCTCTTCCTTCCCCATCCCATGCATAATCTTGTAAACCTCCATCATGTCACGTCGCAGTCGATGTTTCTCCAAGCTAAAGAGCCCTAAGTGTTTTAACCTTTCTTCATAGGGAAAGTGTTCCAACCTTTTAATCATTCTAGTTGCCCTTTTCTGCACTTTTTCCAGTGCTAGAATATCTTTTTTGAAGTGCGGTGACCAGAATTGTACACAGTATTCCAAATGAGACCGCACCATCAATTTATGCAGGGGCATTATGATACTGGCTGATTTGTTTTCAATTTCCCTTCCTAATAATTCCCAGCATGACATTGGCCTTTTTTATTGCAATCGCACACTGTCTTGACATTTTCAGTGAGTTATCTATCACAACCCCACTGCGTTGGTCAGGCCACACATGGAGTATTGTGTGCAGTTCTGGAGGCCTCACTTCAAGAAGAATGTGGACAGAACAGAGTGGGTCCAGAGCAGAGTGATGAGGATGATCAGGGGTCTGGAGACTAAGAACATAAGAGAAGCCATGTTGGATCAGGCCAATGGCCCACACTCTGTGTCACACAGTGGCCAAAAACCCCAGGTGCCATCAGGAGGTCCATCAGTGGGGCCAGGACACTAGAAGCCCTCACACTGTTGCCCCCCCCCCAAGCACCATGAATACAGAGTATCACTTGCCCCAGACAGAGAGTTCCAACAATAGGCTATGGCTAATAGCCACTGATGGACCTCTGCTCCATATGACAAAACCCTATGAAGAAAGTTCAGTGTAGAGTAGAGGAGGTTGAGAGGGGACATTATTTCTCTCTTTAAAATATTTGAAGGGCTGTCACTTACAGGAGGGTAGGAAGCTGTTCCTGTTGGCAGCAGAGAATTGGACTCACAATAATGGGTTTAAATTAAAGGTGAGAAGTTACCAGCTGGATTTGGGGGGGGGGGAGATTAACAGAGTTGTCCAACAGTGGAATCAGCTATCAAGGGAGGTGCTGAGCTCCCCCTCACTGGCAGTCTTTAAGCAGCGGCTGGATAAACAACTTGTGGATGCTCTAGACCAGATGTTTTTTTGCCTACAACTCCCATCAACCCCAGCCAGCATGGCCAGTGGCTGGGGCTGATGGGAGTTGTAGGCAAAAAACATTGGGAGAGCCAACCCTGTTCTAGACTGATCCTGCATTGAGCAGGGGTTTGGACTAGATGGCCTGTATGGCCCTTTCCAACTCTGTGGTCCTATATGATTCTACTGGCCTGTCTTTGTGATAGCTCTTCTCTAGTTTGCTCTTCTGCTGTTTGTAGTGTTGGGTTTATGCCTCTTTGCCATGTGAATACAACACTACATGCATCTCTCAAGGTCAGGAAATACCCGGAGATTTTGGGGGGGGAGACTGAGGAGGATGGGCTTGGGAGATGGGAGGGACATTAGTGGGATATAATGCCACAGAGTCTACCCTCCAAAGTAACCATTTTCTCCAGGGGATCTGATCTCTCTAGTCTGGAAACCAGTTGTAAAACCTGAAGCTGGTCAGCCTTGGAGGCATCCTTGTCATCTACTGGGAACTGTAATGACAGAGGGAGGGAGAGTTTCCATTCTGACAGGATGCAGGACAGAAAAGACTATGACCAATTTCCCACTCACCTTATGTGTGCTGCTCTCACATTCATCTTCTCAGCGGGACTTCCTTCCGATTTCACACTATCTGCCCCAGGGCTGCAGCAAACATTGACGTTTTTGCGCAGCAAACAGAAACCGCCAAAAACCAGTTTCTGTTTGCTGTGCAAAAATACCAACGCTAGCTGCAGTCCCGGGGCAGAGAGTGTGAAATCAGAAGGAGGCCCCACAGAGAAGACGAATGCGAGAGAGGCGTAAGGTGAGTGGGAAATCAGTCTGTCATTTGGGGAAATCTTGTGCAGTGGTGAACCTCTTTGAAGGCCCTGTAGCTTTCATTCCATTTCCTCCATAGCAGGCTTTCAGACATCCTTTTCAGCACCACAGATTTCGTCTCCTTCGTCTTGCTTCAGATAGACAGACAGACAGAATTTTTATTTACAGTCACAGACCAATTAAAATAAAAGAATTTAAAAGTTTCAATACAAGAATAGAATCTGTGCTATAATAAGGATTAAAATAGACAATTGTCTTAATATGTTAAATATAAAAAATTACATTAGAATCAAGACACGAGTTAAAACAGAACACCTTCAAACTAAGAAACAGTAAAACAAGTCTTTCAGATACTATAGCAGGCAGCACAGAACTTGGCAACGGCTTCGGAAATAAGCTGGTTTCCATCCGATAACATGAGATTAATACATTCTGATTCCATCAACCCGGAATTTGCCTTTAATATGGCTCAATATATTTCATGTGGGCCTCTTTATACTAGGACAACTTCCCAGTTAACACAAACTAGGAAATGGAGTGATTAAAAAGCCTGCAGGATATTTTATATCAAGCTGGGGGCCCAGAATATTTAGGAGCCTCCAAATCCGAATTCCCAGTTTAGTTTCCAGGCAGTGAAAATGTGTTACTTAAAATCCAGTAAGAAACATGTGGAGACAGCATGTGATCTATGATTCTTTTTTCTCTTTTCCCTGCGATTTAGGATCCACTTAAACTCTGGTAAGTCCTATTCCCCTTGGACCTTGGTTCTTATTATTCCACAGCGCCATCTAGTGGCTTGGAGAACTTCCTGGCAGCCATTTAAGTGAATGTTTCATTAACATATTAAATAGCTGGATTATCTTTTTTAAAAAAATGGGAGTGTTTCACTAATAGTCTGAAATACTGTTGAAAGGGGAAGATCCATAAAAGACCACAATGCATGGTTCAAATACTTTATTACAGATCAGTTCTTTTCCTTTAATATCTCCACTGTGCCTACATAACACTCAGAACACATTTTGGATCCTTTGATCGGAATCAAAATAATTTAGCAAAGACTCTGACTGATTCCTCACTAGCAGTTGCTCTGCCCCCCCCCCCCCCCCCCGGCTTTTGCTTTCCCTGGCTCAAGCAATCAATTCCCCACCAGTTGCTAAATTTTGACCTGCAGCTCCCTCCAATTCCCCTCACAGCTTCTGGAACTCTAAAAAACAAGAGCAGGAAGCTGTGAGGGAAATTGGAGGGGGCCATGGATCAAAATGCACCAGTGCAGCAACTGGTAGGGAATTGATTGCTTGAGCCGTTTGGCCTGTTAGCTGCCCTGAGTCCATTTGTAGAGAGGGCAGGATACAAGGAAGGAAGGAAGGAAGGAAGGAAGGAAGGAAGGAAGGAAGGAAGGAAGGAAGAAGAAAGAAAGAAAGAAAGAAAGAAAGAAAGAAAGAAAGAAAGAAAGAAAGAAAGAAAGAAAGAAAGAAAGAAAGAAAGAAAGAAAGAAAGAAAGAAAGAAAGAAAGAAAGAAAGAAAGAAAGAAGGAAGCTCGGGGCAGAGCAACTGCTAGCAAGGAGTCAGTCCCAGCTTTGAAATACCTCTCTGGATTTTCACTGGACAACATGAACATCTTCAAAAGTGTTGAACATATGAAGCTGCCTTATAATGAATCAGACCCTGGGTCCATCAAAGTCAGTATTGTCTACTCAGACTGGCAGTGACTCTCCAGGGTCTCAAACTGAGGTTTTTCATGCCTATTTGCCTGCACCCTTTTTAGTTGGAGATGCTGGGGATTGAACCTGGGACCTTCTGCTTGCCAAGCAGATGCTCTACCACTGAACCACCATCCCTCCCATATTCTATTGGCTGGGGGAGCAGATAAGTCATGTTGTCACTCATAGGACTGTCATTCTCCACATGAGGCCTGGAGTTCTCCTGGAATTACTACTGCTGATACTCGGGCTACAGAGATCGGTTCTCCTGGGGAAAATGGCTGCTTTGAAGGGTGGACTCTACAGAATCATACCCCCACTGAACTTCCTCCCCAACCTAAACTTTACCCTCTCCAATATTCACTCCCAAATACCCAGGAATTTCCCTAGCTGGAGCTCATAATTCTAACACCTTTTCTTGTAATCTTTAGGGGACTCTCCATACTTAGAAAGTTTGGGCCAAAAGAAGAAGAAAACCTGTTACAGATGGACTGAATAAATCTTTCTGTTCTTGTTGGAGTGAGAGAATCAGCATGCCTGAAGATTGGTGGGGAGAGACATATCCTTGAATGATATGCCTCTCTTGGTCTTAACCTGGGAGCAGTGTTCCCTCTAAGCTCAGCTAGTGTGAGCTAGTTTGTAGGAAAACTCGACACTTAGGCAAAAAAATACTACTAATAATTATTAATTATTACATAATTGAGTCCAACTCAGTGGTCTTATAGCCCAGTTCCAAACGGTCCTAGGTATTTTTTTACTACGTTTCAATTTTTCCTTCCATAGTGGTTGGGGCTCTAAAATATGACACATAATTCTACATTAATCACATGTAAAATAAAATTAATTACATTATAATTAATATCATAAGCTCATGTATTATTATTCATACAGGTTGACCTTCAGTCAATTAATTATATCCAGGACGTCAATTGTGTACAACTCAAGTGGTGATATTTCTGTTAACAATAAAATAAAAATTTGTTACAAATTATTATGTGCATTCATTTTATAATAATTTAAAAATTTGTTCAAATATCAATTTTAAGTACCCGCTGTTATGTTAGTGTGAGCTAGCTCACAGTTTTTTAGCCTCCAGCTCACACATTTTTGTCTTAGCTCAAAAAAAAAAACGGGCCCAGAGCAAACTAATTTATGTTGTAGCTCACAGCTTCAATGCCAGGAGCTAACAAAGTAGAATTTTTGCTCATAAGACTCCACAGCTTAGAGGGAACATTGCCTGGGAACTGTCCATTGATCCCTCATCTCTGTCTCACACACACATACACACACACACACAAACACACTTTGTCCTCTCAGTCTCTCTACATGGCCTTCCATGGAGACATGTCTCTGCAAGTCAGTCCTGTTGGGACAATACCGTCGTACATCCACACACACAATACCAGACAAGCTGACCATTTGTAAGAGGGAAAGTAGCCTTTAGATTAGACTTCTTTGTCTTCTTTCAACTGCAACCTGAATGTGAACTGGATCTACTTGAATCAATGCAAGTCTCTGTCTCTGTCTCTCTCTCTGTGGCAATATACTTCTTGGGAGATTTATTTGCTGCACTCAGTATCATGCTTCTTTAAAAAGATAGTCCCCTGTGCAAGCACCAGTCATTTCCGACTCTGGGGTGACATTGCAACACGACATTTTCATGGCAGATTTTTTACGGGGCGGTTTGCCATTGCCTTCCCCAGTAATCTACACTTCCTGCCCCCCCCACCCCAGCAAGCTGGGTACTCATCTTACCGACCTCAGGATGATGGAAGACTGAGTCAACCTTGTGCCGGCTACCTGAACTCAACTTCCACTGGAATCAAACTCAGGTCATGAGCAGAGAGCTTGCTGCAGTACTGCAGCTTTACCACTCTGCACCACAGGGCTCATAGAATCATGCTTCTAGGACTCGGCAAAACTCTGCTGTGTGAACCAAATATCCCAATACTTCTGAGTTATTTCTAAACAGCGAAACAGCCGGGAGTAGCCTGCCCTCGGCCACTCAGCTGTTTTGGCAGCTTTTGCAGGGAGGAGTTTAAACCCCTGTTTAAAATTAAAATAAAATCCCAGTGGAGAACAGTAGCTTTCGCAGGAATTAATGTACGCAATATAGGATTCTACAGGCAGCCCTGTAGAATTATGGAGTGCAAAGCTACAGTGTTATAATCACAGAGATGTCAGCATGGATCCAAAGAGTGCCAAACACAAAAAGAAGTCACCTCCACTCATCCACAAGGGGGTTGCAGCTGCAGCTTCTCTATCTAACGCTCTTGTGGAGGATTCCTTCACCCAGAGTCAAACATAGTTTTTTGCAGGGCTTTTTTTGTAACAGGAGCTCCTTTGCATATTAGGCCACACCACCCTGATGTAGTCAATCCTCCAAGAACTTACAGGGCTCTTAGTACAGGGCCTACTGAGCCAGTTTGGTGTAGTGGTTAAGTGTGCGGACTCCTATCTGGGAGAACCGGGTTTGATTCCCTACTCCTCCAGCTGCTGGAATTGCCTTAAGTTAGCCATAGCTCTCGCAGAGCTGTCATCGAAAGGGCAGCTGCTGTGAGAGCCCTCTCAGCCCAATCCACCTCACAGGGTGTCTGTTGTGAGGGGAGAAGAAATAGGAGATTGTAAGCCGCTCTGATTCAGAGAGAAGGGTGGGGTATAAATCTGCATTCTTCTTCTACTGTAAGCTCCAGGAGGATTGGCTACATCAGGGTTGTGTGGCCTAATATGCAAAGGAGCTCCTGCTACAAAAAAGACCTGTTTTTTTTGTGGTATAAAGATCTACAGGAGGAATGGGGAGGGGATGCACCGGTTAGGCATAGGCACAGTAAGTAGTTCTTTGGGCCCAAGCAAAAAGACATTCATGCTTTTAAAATGCAATCCTCCACCCCTACCTCCCACTGAGTTTGTTTTATGAATGATGAGGCAGTAGCCGTTGTTTGCCTTCCATGTGGGCACCGCCATTAACAGTTGTCCCCCTCACAGGCTTTTTGTTTTTGCACTCACGTTTAAATTTCTTCTCCAGTTTGAACAATTCTTTTTCTGATTCGAAACAGCTGGCAGTCTCTGAATTTGGACTTCTTAGCAACAGCTTTCAGTGGTGCCTCATCTTCTTCCCGTTTTTCTTCTCCTTAGTTGTCACATATTTTCTGTTCCTTGTCTCATTTCTCTCTCTTTCCACCTGATTATATGATTTTGATACTTCCTCATGTCTTGTTTCACTTTGCAGTCATTGTTTCCCCCTCAGGTTAGAAATTAAGTGGTGGCTCATCTGTCACTTGGCTTCCCCTCACGAAGACAGTTATCAACAGTCAGCTTCTGCAACTAAGCCTGCCAGCTCTCCTGCCAGCGGATCAAGTTGCCGCTCTGAAAAGTGGTTAGGGATGGGAACAAACCGGCTCACAATCCTTTGTTCATGATGAATTTGGGCTGTTTCATTGTTCGCAGACTGAAGTTCACAAACTGCAGCCTGGCTATGAACATCCATGAACTTTCCAGGCAGTTCATGGAAACTTGTGAGGAGAAAAAACAGGGATTTAAATCCCTCCCCCATGACACAGAGTGGTGAGCTGCAGTACTGCAGTCCAAAGTCTGGTCATGACCTGAGTTTGATCCCAGCGGAAGCTGGGTTCAGGTAGCCGGCTCAAGGTTGACTCAGCCTTCCATCCTTCCAAGGTCAGTAAAATGAGTACCCAGCTTGCTGGAGGTAAAGCATAGATGACTGGGGAAGGCACAAAAAGTCTCCCAAGAAAACGTTGTGATGTGACGTCACCCCATGGGTTGGTAATGACTTGGTGCTTACGCAGGGAACTACCTTTACCTTTTTAAATGCCTCCCTGCAAAAGCTGCCGAAACAGCTAAGAGGCTGGGGGCAAGCTGTTCGCGGCCACTTAGCTGTTTAGATCAAAAACAGCTGAGCTGTGGGAACGGCCTGCTCCTGCGGTTCAGCTGCTTAAAGGGGCTTTCTTGGACAGCCATCTGTGGGACTCACTACTGACGAAAGCACCTTTAAATAATAGAATCACGTGGAACAAAGTGCTCCATATGGCTGAGCTGTTTAAAGGGGCTTTCCAAGCCATTTAAACCAAACAGCTGTGGAGAAAACCACAGAGAGCAAAGGAGCCATTTAAACCACTGCTTTCTGCTCTCTGTGCCTTTCCATGGGAAGTAGAAAACAATGGTTTAAGTGGCTCAGAATGATTTAAACCAAACAACCATGGAGAAAATCATGGAGAACAGAAGGCAGGGAGCCATTTAAACCACTGCTTTCTGCAGCATTCTGCAGCTGACTAGCAGAGTGCCTGGGAGGTGGCTGAGGCCATCTTGGACTGGAGCAGCTACAGTAGCTCCTCCAGTTTCTTGCTCTTCTTCTTGTTTTCCGTTTCCTTCTCCTCCTCCAGCAGCTGCAGGTGCATGAGGGACAGTGCCTTCTCTAGGTTATTCCTTCATTCAAATAATTTATCAAGATGTTAAACAAAACAGATCCCAGGACTTGTTTTATTCTATTTTCTTTTTTTTCAATAAAAACCCTACCACTTGAGCATCTGCCTAGTTATTCCCAGGAGTTCTTATAGGAACCATCCCGGTATACATAGGTGGAGATTCCAGTTACCCACCTCTCTCTCTGTCTCCTTTAGCTAATGCCCCCAAATTAAGTGGAGACTACCTTCCTTGGGTAACAGAGTCATCCACTAAATGACTGCCATGGGTTATGAGAGCCAGTTTGGTATAGTGGTTAAGAGCGCAAACTCTAATTTGAGAGAACCGAGTTTGATCCCCCACTCCTCCACATGCAACTGCTGGTGTGACTTTGGATCAGTCATAACTGTCTCAGAGTTGTTCTGCTCAAGAGCAGATCTCAAAAGAACTCTCTCAGCCCCCTCCTACCTCGCAGGTGAGGGGAAAGGAAATGAGATTGTAAGCCACTCTGAGACTCCTTTGGGTAATGAAGGGTGATATGTAAATCCAATATCTTCTTCTTCAACATTTATTTATTTATTTATTTAATCAGTCAATCAATCAGTCAATTAACCAACCACCCTCTTAGGTGGAACCTGGCTCAGGGTGCTGTACAATACAGGCGTATTAAACACTGATGAAACAATAAAATTTAAATAATACAATAATACAACATAATCTGATTCACTACTTGTCTTCGATGACTTCAAATGGCACTAAAATCCCAACAGTGCTTCTATCTTATGGGGGATAAGGAAGGAAATGAGAGTGCCAAGGTGGAACCATTGCTGTCCTCAACCAAAAGCTTGCTTTACATGCCCCGTGGAACTGTAAGATGTCCCACAGGACACGGATGTTATTTGACAGACAGCAAGTACCAGGAAAAGGGGAATTTTTGCAAAAGTTATATGAAGTAGCAGAAATGGACTTTTTAATGACTAAACTGAGAGAAGGGAATATAGAGAATTGTAAAGAAACTTGGAAACCGTTATATGATTGGGCAAAAGTGTATGATAACTGAAATGATGGGAAATGACTTATATATTGACACAACCTTAAGCTCCTTTTTTTTTGTTATATGTTGTGTTAGTTTATTATTATTCTTGTGTTGTCTTTTTGTCTATTGTTATTTTTGCTATGTAAAAAATAAAATATATGTTATTTGACAGAGTTCCACCAGGTTGGAGATAGGGCAGAGAAGGTACTGACTCTGGTTGAGAACATCCTGACATCTCTCAGCCTGGGGACCACCAATAAGTTCTGATCTTTTAAGCACAACACTCTTCTGGGGGTATACCAGGTTAGATCCTGGAGGTACGTAGGTCCCTGACTGTTAAGGGCCTTAAACGTCAGTACCATAACCTTGAATCTGATCTGGTACTTCACTGGAAGCCAATGCAGCTTGCGCAGCACCGGGTAGATATGCGCTGTATGGTGGTCCCTGTCTTCCGTCACACTAAAAAGATCCTTCTACTGTGGTGGCATCTTTTGCCAAAGCAACATTTAAAAAAAAAAACTGCTCAGCCGATCAAATCTCAGATGGCCAATCAGAAGCCTTGCTCCTACAGGCACCATGTTAGAGAACTCTGCTCTAGAGCCTCTTCCCCTACATAATGCAACAAAATGGCTGCCCTTACTTCCTGCTCCTGGAACTGTGACAGATGAGAAAAAACTGCTCTCAACTTCTCCAGTTCTCAGCCGGATAGGAATGGAAGGGATGGGATTTGGGGGTGCTTGGCAACCCTTCATAATTTGGGCTTCTCTTTTTGGTAACCCTCTTGTTTAAGGGAAAGGGAGGTATAGGAAACTGATACTCATAAATACCCCCAAGGTCCTTGTAGATCTGTAGTCATCATCTGTAACCATGGCAGTTGCTTTTGATACCAAGTCATTCAATGTGAGTGACATGCATTCAAATAATGCTCTACAGACAGGCCCTATTAAGTATGTTGACAAAGTAACGCAAAGGGAGGTTGTGTCCCCTTTATATGTGTACCGTAAATTCTCATATGATTTATTTTATGTATTAATTGAGGATATTTCTGTGCTGCCTCTTCAGAATTCTGCTTGAGGCGGCTTACAATTTTTAAAAGCCCCACAATATTAAACCACAAGCCATTAAAGTGCACATGATGGTGAATGGTTAAGCAATCAGGAAATTGGCTGACTGAGGCAAAATGTTTTAGGATGTTCGTTCAAAAGATGGCTTCGAGCTCACATCCTTCTTTAGCAAACAGAACAAATATTCTTCTCTTCTGGTGACAGGAGGAACATGAGGGACTACGGTAAGAGGAAAGAAACGGGTCAAGGGTTTTCCAAACCCTGTGAGCGTAACGCAGCTGCTGGCTGGTGAGCTGCTACGGGAGTTGTCTGAGTGGGGCCATCGTGGCTGGCAAAGGAGCTGAGCCGTTGCTATGGAAACCATGGTAGGCCATGATGCTGCTGCTGCGGCATTTATTTTTCGTTGTCATTCTTAGGTTTTGGGTTTTTTAAAAAAAAGAAAGCTGCTGCTGAGCAAGAATGCAGCCCTTTTTAAAAATTAAACAGCAGTCTGTAAGCAAGGACAGGCCCACTAGCTAAGTAGAGAGAGGAAGCTGAGTTATGCAAATGGAGAAGACTCAGAAGCGGTTGGAACTTCTCAGTACACCTTTTTCTGCCAAAGAAAATTTAATAAAAATGCTATATTGATGGCACCTATCGCCTTATACATTAGCAAAAATAGAAAGGTAAAAAATGGTAAAGGTGATCCCCTGTGCAAGCACTGAGTGGTTACTGACCCATAGGGTGACATCACATCATGATGTTTTCTTGGCAGACTTTTTGTTACAGGGTGGTTTGCCATTGCCATTCCCAGTCATCTATGCTTTATCCCCAAGCAAACTGGGTACTTTGCAAAAATATACCAAGAGGCTATTGGGGATTGTTGGGTCTGTGGAGATACCAATGCCAATTTTATACACATCTAGTGGGAGAGCAGGAGTAAGTAAATAAGTAAGTAAAATTTTATTTGTATCCCGCCCTCCCCGCCGAGGCAGGCTCAGGGCGGCTAACAACATTTCATACAAATACAATAATAATATAAAACTTTGAATTAACCATAAAACATTTAAATTTAACATTCTTTAAAAACCAGTCAATCTAATTAAAATTATATAATTTAGTCTGACAGTAATTATGGCATTTTGACGCTAATTTCTGTCAGTTTGCATAATTTTCATGATGCCATAGGTCCTTAGACAGGGCCGTGTTGAGGATCCATTGATTAACAGCATTATTCAGAAGTCCGTATATGCTAATTTGAAGAGGAGAGCATTAGAGATCTGGAACATGAACAGTTATCTCTAAAGGTACAAGAAAAGAGCTACCATTATCCCCTAAGGTCATGGTGGTTGTTAAATCATGTAGAATTCCCTTCTAAAGATGTTTGTGAATTTGTTCTTAATGCCATAACATCTGCAAGGGAAATTTTTCAGAACTGGATGAAGAAGAAGAAGAAGAAGAAGAAGAAGAAGAAGAAGAAGAAGAAGAAGAAGAAGAAGAAGAAGAAGAAGAAGAAGAAGAAGATATTGGATTTATATCCTGCCCTATTCTCTGAATCGCAGAGTCACAGAGCGGTCACAATCTCCTTTCCCTACCCCCCCCCCCCCACACACACACATACACAACAGACACCCTGTGAGGTGGGTGGGACTGAGAGAGCTCTCTGAGAAGCTGCCCTTTCAAGGACAACCCTGCAAGAGCTATGGCTAAACCAAGGCCATTCCAGCAGCTGCAAGTGGAGGAGTGGGGAATCAAACCCGGTTCTCCCAGATAAGAGTCCGAACACTTAACCACTACACTAGCTGGCTCTCTAGAGACTCGGTGGGTCACTAGACCCACTAGGCTAACATCCAGGTTGGGAGGTTATGGTGGGGGAAGGAGGTGAAAACACCCTCCCTGCATCTCCTGTCAGATCAGCTTTGCTGACAAAAGAAAGCAGTGATTTTGCTCCTTTCCCATTGCAGCTTCCTGACCTGCACAAGTCCTATGACTCCAGGGCTAAACTTTCATAGGGTCAGAAACGACACCTGATAGAGACATGAATAGGAAAGATGTGCTATTCTTGCATCTGTGGATTGTGTATACTTCCACACTACTGAAATATAATGTACTTAAAAAGGTAAAGGTAGTCCCCTGTGCAAGCACCAGTCGTTTTCGACTCTGGGGTGTCATTGCTTTCACAATGTTTTCATGGCAGACTTTTTACGGGGTGGCTTGCCATTGCCTTCCCCAGTCAATTACACTCCCCGCCCCCAGCAAGTTGGGTACTCATTTTACCAACCTCAGAAGGATGGGAGGCTGAGTCAACCTCAAGCCAGCTACCTGAACCCAGCTTCTGCTGGGATTGAACTCAGTCGTGAGCAGAGCTTAGGACTGCAGTACTGCAGCTTTACCACTCTTACCAGGGCTTTTTTTGTAGCATGAACTCCTTTGCATATTAGGTCACATGCCCCTGATGTACCCAATCCTCCAAGAGCTTACAATAGGTCTGTAAGAAGAGCTGTGTAAACTCTTGGAGGATTGGCTACATATGAGGGGTATGGCCTAATATGCAAAGGAGTTCCTGCTACAAAAAAAGCCCTGGCACTTATCATTGGGTTAGAGCCCTGCAGATCATTTCCACAAACCAACTTGCTGCAGTTGCAGAAGAAGAGTTTGATTTATACACTGCCCTTCACTCAGAGTCTCAGAATAGCTGACCATCTCCTTTCCCTCCCCCTCCGCACAACAGACATTCTGTGAGGTAGGTGGGGCTGAGAGAGCTCTGAGAGAGAAAACTGGGAATGGCCCAAGGTCACCCAGCTGGCTTCATATGGAGGAGTGGGGAGTCCGCACTCTTAACCACTGTACTAATTTTTGCCATGTTTGTTTGTTTTCTCCTGTCTAGTATCAGTGCTCTTGCATCAGGCTTTCTTGGGAGGTGGGCTTTCTTGGGCTCTCCTTCCTTGGAGATTTGCTGGCCATCTGACAGCAATGAAGATCCTGTGAATTTAGGGGGAGGTATTTGAGAGTTTCTGGCATTGTGCAGGGGGTTGGACTAGATGACCCTGGAGATCCCTTCCAACTCTATGATTCTATGATCATTACTGAATTGCCACAATTTCTAGGCAGTATTCCTAATCTCATGAAAGAGACTGAGCACAACATATTTTGGCAGCATGTTTTGGATCTTCTAGACATTTGGGGAGAGGAGAAAAAGGAGGTAGAGACAGTGAAGAAACAATCTGCTGTCATGGTGTCATAATGCTAATTAGCTTGAAGAGAGAGGGGCAAGTGATGAAGAGATATCTCCACTAATATTTGGCATATAAAAACAGGAAGCGGGTATATTCTCAGAGAGCCAGTTTGGTGTAGTGTATGGACTCTTATCTGGGAGAACCGGGTTTGATTCTCCCCTCCTTCACTTGAGCTGCTGGAATGGTCTTGGGTCAGCCATAGCTCTCGCAGAGCTGTCCTTGAAAAGAAGCAGCTTCTGTGAGAACTCTCACAGCCCCACCTTCCTCACAGGGTGTCTGTTGTGAGGGAGGAAGGTAAAGATTGTAGGCTACTCTGAGACTCTGGGCTTCAGAGTGAAGGGTGGGGTATAAATCCAATTTCTTCTTCTTCTTCCTCCTCCTCCTCTTCTTCTTCCAACCTGCCCCAAATTGCTAAGAAACCATGAAAAGCAAATGATTTTAATACCACAACATCTACCAATGCTTGGATTCCCCAGTCAAATTACAGACCCAGCTAATGACAGAGAGGACCTCATACAAAGCAGCTTTACCTCTGGCCAGTTTGTGCTCTCCCCAAAGCATCCCCTTGGCTTTTGCAAAACCCACATCTGTAAATTGACCTGAATGCAGAGGCTGCCAGCCACCTAACGCAAGCTGAGTTGATCAATCATCTGCTGTTTAACCAACCGATTAAATAGATTAAAACTAAATTTAAATAAATAAAAGCTACCCCAGTCTGACAGCGTTAAATAAACTCATCAGGAATCGGCGTTAACTGCAAATGTTCTTGTTAATAGCTTCTGACTGGTCATTAATCTGGGCTCCAACACATTCCTAAAGCGGTGAATGAAATTACGGCGATGATGTGGCTACGTTAAATTAGCTGGAGTCATGATTGCTGCACAGGGCTTGTGGCTTATGGAGCTCTGATTTGCAGAGATTGTTCTGCAGTGCAGGGGTCGGTGGGGATTCCCGTTTATCAGTGGCTCTTAAGTTTAAGAGGTAAAACAGAGATTGCCCAGTAAGGAGGTGGTGTAACCAGGTGTGGAATTCTAGCAGGAGCTCCTTTGCATATTAGGCCACACCCCTCTGATGTAGCCAATCCTCCTGGAGCTTACAGTAGGCCCTGTACTAAGAGCCCTGTAAGCTCTTGGAGGATTGGCTACATCAGGGTGGTGTCTAATATGCAAAGGAGTTCCTGCTACCAAAAGAGCCCTATGCCTCCACTTGTATTCTGTAAAGGACGCTCTTCACTCAAGAGCCTCTTGCAGCATCAGTCGCAAACTGATGCCTTTGCATTGTGAAATGGTCAGCGCGATCAGTTGCTCTCCTCTCCTAGCACTAGGGTTGCCAAGTTCAATTCAAGAAATATCTGGGGACTTTGGGGGTGGAGCCAGGAGACTTTGGGGGTGGAGCCAGGAGCAAGGGTGTGACAACCATAATTGAACTCCAAAGGGAGTTCTGGCCATCATATTTAAAGGGACCGCACACCTTTTAAATGCCTTCCTTCCATCGGAAGTAATGAAGGATAGGGGAACCTTCTTTCGGGGCTCATAGAATTGGACCCCCTGGTCCAATCTTTTTTAAACTTGGAGGGTATTTTGGGGAGAGGCACTGGATGCTCTGCTGAAACTTTGCTGTCTCCACCTCAAAAAACAGCCCCCCCCAGGACCTCAGATACCCACAGATCAATTCTCCATTATAACCTATAGGAATTCATCTCCATAGGGAAGAATGGAATGCCCATCAGACATTTCCCTCCCCCCCCACTTTCTGATGACCCTGAAGCAGGGGGAGGGCCTCCAAACCGGGGCATCCCCTGTCCCCAGCTGGGGATTGGCAACCCTACCTAGCACCTGTGCATGTCCAAAGAACGCACAGCCTTTCCTGGTTAGCCGCTAAATTTTATAAGCGACCAAGTCCTAAAAATAGGGCCCCGTGGCGCAGAGTGGTAAAGCTGCAGTACTGCAGTCTTAACCTCTGCTCACGACCTGAGTTCAATCCCAACGGAAGCTGGGTTCAGGGAGCCGGCTCAAGGTTGACTCAGCCTTCCATCCTTCTGAGGTCGGTAAAATGAGTACCCAGCTTGCTGGGGGGAAAGTGTAGATGACTGGGGAAGGCAAGGGCAAACCACCCCGTAAAAAGTCTGCCGTGAAGACGTCACCCCAGAGTCGGAAACGACTGGTGCTTGCACAGGGGACTACCTTTACCTTCTTAAATCCTAGAAAGTATCTTTATTTGTTACAAAACGCACATGCCTTCCAGATTAATTGCAGCCTCAATGACTTTGACAGAGCTGCCTGCTTCTCAGCAGGGAACTGTCGCTTTGCATAGAACAGCATTGGCAGAGCCGTAAAGTAGAGTCTTGTAGATGTAGGATAAATTCCGGAAATAAACATCTCAGCTGTATTTCGAAGGTTCTTTCCCATCAGTGCCTTCACTTTCCCTGCTCTTTTTTCTATTCGAGAGAAACAATAGCAACAGATAATGACTGTCTGTCCCCGTTGGCATTATATTTTAATTACCACCCAAAGACACCGTGCCAACCAGTCAGAATGCTGCCAGATGGCTAGCTCTTCTTTACTGATAACCCGGTTACAATAGCCATTTTGGAGATGGATGATTTTTTTTTTAAGTGAAGGATTATGGCTGTTTTTTCTTAACAGACAGAGGACAAAGTCTTGCTGGTTTACCATCCGCCCAGTTTGGCCACATTTAAGTACATTTTCTATAATACAAGAAAAGAATTTCACCACACAAGCTAGGCCTCATATATGTTATGACACTTTTATTTCTCAGAGTAATTGCAACATAGCTGTACAACTGCTTGCAGTTTATTCCTGTATATAATAATGTACAACAGTAGTTTTAAGAAGCAGTCTTATTTACTACAGTGGATGTTTTTGTTTTGTTTCTTCATTTCACAAAATTTATATCCTGCCTTTCTGTCCTCACAAGAACTACCAAGACAACTAACAAACTAAAATAAAATAATAATGTTCTAAAACCATTACAGCCACCCAACACACACACATACACGTTTGAAATGTTAAGCTAACAGTGACACAGAAATAGGAACACACAACAACAACAACCACTATAGTACTGGTGTTTTATTACTTCCACTACTTTCTCTGGCAGGGGTCATGTATCCATCGCCAGCACCACTGGTTATTCTTACTTCTATCCAGGAGTTGTTTTGTAGAATAATAGTGGTGAGCTAATTAGCATAACTCATTAGCATGTGCAAACCCCTCAACATCAGCCAAAAGCAACCCAATGCAAGAATGGAGAGCCCTGAGGGAGCGAGGCCTGCTTGGGCCAGCTACAGCCAGTCCAAGCAGACCTCGCTCACCTGGGGCTCTCCTTGGATGTCCCCCCCAGTCAAAAGGCCAGCAAGCCACCCGCCACCCAAAATCACACAAGAAGTGGAGAAAGGGTGGCATGAGCTTCTCCAGGGGTTAATGAGGGCTGCTGGGGTGTGGCAAAGCCCTTGGTGGCTGGCTGGCTGCCCGCTCTCCTAATCCAGGGATTGTTATGCAGCTGCACCTCCTATTCAACGGACAAGGTAGTGCGGAGGAGGAGGGAAACCCTCAGAAAGGTTCAGGAGCTGTGCTCCTGTGAGCTCCTGCCTGAATCCAAGGCTGCTTCTATCTATCTGGAAGAATAGTATTTCAGTTCTACCAGCTTAGTATTATTGTTATTGTTATAGAGGATAAAGTGACAAAAAATGGCTCTTCCAATTACCCTGGATAGGTTGATTGAGCCTGACTGGATGGCCCAGGTTGGCCCAATCTCACTAAATGCAGGAAGCTAAGCAGGTCATCCCTGGTCTGTAATTGGATGGGAGACCAAGTAGGGTGGCCAGGTCCCATCTTCTCCCAGGAGGTGGTGGGGTCCTCCCTGATGTGAAAATATCATACAGAATGATGTCATCACATCGGAGACACCATACCATGTGTGCACACACACCTGTTCTCCCCCCCACCCCCAATCATTTAAAGGGTACCTTCCCTTTAAATGGTTAGTGGGGAAAACATGCACTGCATGCACCTGCCCTGAAAGCCATGAATTCACCACTTGCAGGGCAAGAGCAAGTGGCCCCCGTTTGAAAAGTGTGGGGGCCCCCACACCTGCCCTGCAAAGCCACAAAGCCCTGCATTGCTTGCAGGGCAGGTGTGCACGGTCCCTGCTGTTTTCAAGCTGGGTAGCAGACTACTGTTGGGAGTGTGGTTTCCCCGCTGGCTAGTTGGCCAGTGTCTGGGATGAGCCAGTAAAATCAGGGGGAAGATGAGGACCAGCATCCCTACCACCAAGAAATAACAAGGTTGTCAGATGGAGGCAGGCAATGGCAACCCACCTCTGAATGTCTCTTGCCTTGAGAACCCTACAGAGTTGCCGTTGGTTGGCTGTGACTTGATGAAAATTTCCACCGCACTACTGGGTTGATTGTGTATGGGTCCTAAGCAAAACTGCAGATTTTGCACAGTGGTCATTCTTTTGGGAGAAATCCCACTGGTTGCTAGTAAAAAAAACAGGAGAGAGGCCTAGTCGGAGCCAGATTAATCGCAATTCAGGGCCACCACTTCGATCTGTTCGACATCACTGTTGAATTTTATCCTGTCAAATAAAGGTTTTGTAAATTGTTTTTGAGGACTTGTCTTCCCATATGAACCTGCCTTGCACTGAGTCAAGCCACTGATCTTCTAATTCTGTTTAGGGTAATTAGTAGGTCTTTCCCTACTTGATCTCAAGCTGAAGTTCCTTCCACCCTGCTTATCTGAGGCTTTTTACAAAGTGGAGCAGCGAGGGAGTGAACCTGCCATCGTTTTTCATACAAAGCATGTGTTCTAGCAATATGCTATGGATCCTGGCTAGAGTTATCAGGCCTCTGTCCTCTGACCCTGGGGACTTTGCTGGAGGCGGGCAAGACACAAGGAAAGAAAACACTGATCAACATCATAATGTCACTTCCTGCTTTTACAAGGAAGTGACATCGCAACATTCTAGGAAGTCCACAAAACCTTATGGCTTTACCATAGGGTTTCTGGAGATTCCTAGAGCATTATTACATCCTACATGGAGGCCTCTAAAACAAAGCAAGATAAGCCCATGGAACAGAGAGTCTATTCTGTAACAAGGATAGGGTTGCCAAGTCCAATCCCAGAAATATCTGGGGACTTTGGGGGTGGAGCCAGGAGACTTTGGGGGTGAGCCAGGAGACGCTGGGGTGGAACTAGGGGGGAGGGGGGGAAACGGCGCCGGGGAGCGTGGCGAGCCGCCCCATCTTGGAGCGGGCAAGGCCGCTGCCCGGCTGCCACCTCTTCTCCGCTCGCCGTGGCTGCTCCTCCGAGATGGGCTCAGGCCTCTGGGGTGGAATCGGAGAGGGGGTGGAGGCGGGCCGGGGGCGTGGCGAGCCGCAAGTCCAGGTCCTAGAAGGGCCCGGATTCGCGGCTCGCCATGCTCCTGGCCTGCCTCCGCCCTCTCCTTCTCTGGTTTTGCCTCGCTGGTTTTGCCTGCGCTGCTGCCGCCTCTTGGCTGCTCCTCCGAGATGGGCTCAGCCTGGGCCCATCTCGGAGGAGCAGTTGCGGTGGGCGGGGAGGGGGCGGCAGCGGCGCGGCAGCCTCGCCTGCTCCAGGATCAGGCAGCTTGCCATGCTCCCCGGCGCCGTTTTCCCCCTCCCCCAGCTTCCATTTTTGGGGGAAGCGGGGGAAAAGGGTGGAAATCCTGGGGTCCCCCGCCAGGGCAGGAGGGTTGGGAAGCCTAAACAAGGAGCTCTGTTAATGATTGCTAATTCGGCTCTGTGAAGTAAGCATGCGGCTCATAAAGGCAAGAAATAACAAAGCCGTTTGTTTATTTATTACTATCAAATACTCTCAAATACTTCATTTTACAAACCACTGGACTCAGACCCAACACAGGAATACAAAAAAGAATTGAACAAGATTACAGAAGAGTTACCACTGAGCATTCAGGAACAGATCCTGTCAGACACATCACAGGAACCTCGACCAGGTACTTTTTATCTTCTACCCAAAATACATAAACCAGGTAACCCGGGACCTCCCATTGTGTTGGGGATAGGTACTATCACTGAGCAGGTATCTGGATATATGGACTCTATTCTAAGACCCTATGCCAACAGTGCCCCAGTTATGTTTGTGACACTACAGATTTTCTGAGGAAAATACAATCTTTGAACAACCTTCCAGAGAATACTATCTTAGCCACCATGGATGTGGAATCTTTGTATACCAACATCCCACATCGAGATGGATTACAAACTGTAAGTAATATAATCTCTGATAAAAACATAGCTGACTTTGCTACCAAATGGTGCCGTGTTGTTCTCACCCATAACTACTTCAGATGCGGCAATGAACTTTTCCTACAGATCAATGGTACAGCCATGGGCATCCGCATGGCCCCACAATATGCTAACATCTTTATGGCTGACTTGGGGCAGCGCTTCCTAGACTCCCACCCACTCATACCTACCTTATACCGTTACATTGATGACATCTTTATGGTCTGAACACATGGTAAAGAAGCCCTGGACGCATTCCATCAGGCTTTCAATGACTTTCACCCTACCATCAACCTGACAATGAACCAGCCTATGGAAAAAATACATTTTCTGGACACCACTGTAAAACTAAACAATGGATGCATTGACACCACTTTATACCGGAAACCTACGGACTGACAAACATACCTGCATGCCTCCAGCTACCATCCCAAACACACCAAACGATCCATTGTATACAGCCAGGCTCTACGCTACAGCCGCATTTGCTCCAATCCTGCTGACAGAGATTCTCACCTGAGAGATCTACAACAAACCTTTTTGGAACTAAAGTACCCACCTGATGAAGTCAGGACACAGATCAACAAAGCCAGAATGATACCCAGAGAAAACCTGTTACAAGACAGACCCAAAAGAGAAAATAACAGAATACCACTAGTGGTCACACACAACTCTCAAAACAGTTCAACGTATCATCAACAACTTACAACCTCTTTTGGACAGTGACAGCTCTCTTTCAAAAGCACTGGGGGGTTAAACCTTTTCTTGCACACAGAAAGCCCCCCAACTTCAAACAACTCCTCACCCACAACAATACAGCATCTCATCTGAGCATGGACACCAGTTCCAGAGCTTGCAATAAACTCAAGTGCCAACTTTGCTGCCACATACACCCAGACAACACAATCACTGGGCCTAACAATATTAACTGTACCATCTCAGGCTCATTCACTTGTTCATCTTCCAACATTATATATGCTATTAAATGCAAACAGTGCTCTTCAGTTCTTTACATAGGGCAAACAGGACAAACCCTACACCAAAGGATAAATGGATACAAATCTGACATTAGGAATCACAGAACTGAGAAATCAGTGGGAGAACACTTTAACCTTCCAAAGCATTCAATGGGTGACCTCAAGGTAGCTGTTTTACTGCAAAGGAACTTCAAGAACAGAATGGAGAGAGAAGTTGCTGAATTACAAATTATTATGAAACTTGGAACAAACACCTCCCCAGGACTGAACAGGGATATTGGTTTTTTATCTCATTACAGATGCTAAACCCACTCTCAGTGAGTATAGCTATACATCCACAGTATTCCAATGTGTTTCTCTTTTAGAATTGTGTATCAGTATAATTATTGACATACTCAAAATAGGGATATTGGCTGTATATCTCATTACATAGGCTTTACCCATTTTCACTATATTTTATTGTATTCCTTTTCCCTATGGCAAACTAGAATTATGTTTACATGTTAAAAAATAAATTAGGTGGACAAGAACATCACTATCCAATGTATTTCTCTTTTAGCTGTATTGACACACTCAAACAGGGACTTTAGTTGCTTATCCCATTACTTATATTGAACCCATCTTCCATTGTCATTGACAGACGATCTCACATTTTGACATGCTACTGTTTTGTTGCTTTCGCATGCTGATGCTACTCAGATCAAAGGTTTGCTCAATTTGTTGATTTTACTATTCTGTCATTGTACTATTTTACGTTCTAAACCACTGCCTACCAGATAATTTTACTTCACTGTCATTGGTTCTTAAATCTGTACCATGTGGCATTCTGGGCCACTGCCTACCAGCTATGTATGGCTCTGCTCAGCTATGTATGGCTTTGCTTACTGTGCTGGATTCCTCGTCTGATGAAGTGTGCTTAAGAGAACATGAAAGCTCACGTTCTGAATAAAAATTGGTTGGTCTTAAAGGTGCACCTAGACTCCTGCTTTGTTCAACTGCTTCAGACCAACATGGCTGCCTGCTTAGCTCTATTGTCCTCTGCTATAACCCTTCATTTTCTGGTATTGATTTTCTGTCAGACCCTGTAACTTCCAGGTGGGTTATTTAGATGACAGAAATTGCTCAAATCCCTCCCTCCCCATGCGTTCTCTAGCTGCCATTTACAAGCTCTGACTTCATCCATGACCTCCATGATCCAGCAGAGAGGAATTTGTTGCCACTTCTCCATAGATGGCTCCCATGGGGGAAAGTGTGTGTGTCATATAGGCTAGAGTGGAGGGCTGGGACCAGGGAAAACTATGTTTGAATCGCTAACTCAGCCATGGAAGCCCACCAGGTGACCCTGAGCCACATAATCTCTCAGCCTCCTCTCCCCTCACAAGGGGGTGGTGTGAGGATTAAGTGGAAAGGGGCGGGGAAGACTATAAAAAGCTACTGTGGGGGGCTCCAGTTAAGGAGAAAAGTGGGATACAAATAAAAATTATAATAAATAAGCAGATCAGTGACATTGGAATGTTCAAATCACTTGGGATAGCTTGAGTCATCGGAGATACTACCAGCAACAGTCTCTAACGAGATTGTGGTGGATTGTTTGCCACTTTCGAGCTGTGGTGCTGGAGAAGAATCTTGAGAGTCCCTTGGACTGAAAGAAGAACAAATCAGTCAGTCCTAAGGGAAATCAACCCAGACTGTTCCCTGGAAGGTCAGATGCTGAAGCTGAAGCTCAAATCCTTTGGCCACCAAATGAGAACGGAGCACTCTCTGGAGAAGACCCTGATGCTGGGAAAGACAGAAAGCAAAAGAAGAAGGGGACAGCAAAAGATGAGATGGCTGGACAGCATTACTGATGTAACTAATATGAATTTGAGCAGACTTCGGAGGATGGTGGGAGGGCCTGGTGTGACTTGGTCCATGGGGTCACAAGGAGTCGGACTCGACTGTGCAGCTGAACAACAACATGAATGGATCCATCCCATGCCTGTTCGGTAGTCTTTGAATGGCTGAATCACTTAAATAATTTTGATTCTACCAGCAACAATCTCTGTTGCCTGTACTGGGAGATACTAGTGTGTTAGTAGCCTTTTGACACTAATGAATTGGGGTTGCCATCCCCCAGGTGGTGGCTAGAGATCTCTAGGATTACAACTGATCTCCAGGCAACAGAGATCAGTTAACGTGGAGAAAATGGCCACTGTGGAAGGTGGACTCTGTGGCATTATACCACACTGGAGTCCCTCCCCGCTAAACTCCACCTTCCTCAGGCTCCACCCCACAAAATCTCCAGGTATTTCCCAACCTGGAACTGGCAACCCTACTAATGATCCTTCTCCACTATATGATAGCATTGTGAAATCCAACCATGAAGGAAGACTGGGCATGCCATTCCTTTTTTCAGAGGTGGAATTCTAGCAGGAGCTCCTTTGCATATTAAGCCACACACCTCTGATATAGCCAATCCTCCAAGACCTTACAAAAAAGAGCCCTGTAAGCTCTTGGAAAATTGGCTACTTCAGGGGTGTGTGGCCTAAAATGGAAAGGAGCTCCTGCTAGAATCCCACCCCTGCCTTCCCCCCCGCCACTGCCACATAGTCACAGCTGACTTATGGCGACCCCCAGAGGATTTTAAAAGCAATAGACTAACAGGGATGGTTTGCCATTGCCTGCCTCTGCATCCCAGCCCTGGTATTCCAAGGAGGTCTCTCATCCAAGTACTAGCCAGGGTCAACCCTACTTAGCTTCTGAGATAAGATGGGATCAGGCTAGCCTGGGCTTATTTATTTATTTGTTTGTTTGTTTGTTTATTTATTTATTTTGATTTATATCCCACCCTACCCCACCGAAGCGGGCTCAGGGCGGCTCACAGCATAAAAATTCTAACAATAAAATTCAGAATTAAAATACAATAGTAATTACATAGTTAAAACTTTAATATCAATACATCAATCCATTTCAGTGTGCTATCTATAAACTTCCTTCAGTATTTCGGTGCCGGTCAGTTATAAGCCAACCGGAAGAGGACTGTCTTACAGGCCCTGCGGAACTGTCCAATATCCCGCAGGGCCCTGACCTCTTCCAATAACTGGTTCCACCAGCAAGGGGCTGTAATTGAGAAGGCCCTGTCCCTGGTTGACTTCAACCAGGCCTCCTTTGGCCCGGGGATTACAAGCAGATTTTGAGAGCCAGATCGCAGTACTCTCTGGGGACATATGGGAAGAGACGGTCTCTTCCCATATGCACATGTGGAACAACCACCAAATCCATCTACCCTAGAAGATGATGATATTGCATTTATATCCCACCTTTCACTCAGTCTCAGAGCGGCTTACAACCTCCTTTACCTTCCTCCCCCACAACAGACACTCTGTGAGGTAGGTGGGGCTGAGAGAGCTTTCCCAGAAGCTTATCCAGGGGAGGGCATACCATTCCTAAAAGGTGTCTGTGCAAAGGAAAGCTCCGTAGCAGATCTGCAGTACTAGCATAATAGAAACGCTCACACATACAATTCTTCACTGTTCAAAATTATGATTGCTACTAATTTATAGGGAGGGGGGAAACCTGCCACGAGTGTCTTTATTGCCGTTTATTGGCAAGCAGGGAAAATCATTTTGTTTCAGCCTTCTCCATTAAGCAAAATGATTACGCTTACATTGCTAACGGCTCGGTATAACAGCTGATGTGTCAGTGTAAGGGAACCTCGTAGAGACGGGATGAATGTTTCACGGCGCGAATATAAATACATCAATTTCGCTTTCCATAAAGGCTCCAGTTTGCTTTCCTCATTGACGAGAGACAATATCCGGTATAATGTCTCTGCTTTTCCAATTGACATTACATCTTAATTATACAAAAGGAAAGAAATGCCTGCAAGTCAGATTGCTTCCAGATGGCCAGCACTTATTGACTGCTAAACCCTTTTGCAGTAGCCAATGTGGATGCATATATATTTTTTAAAGATTTCATTTTAACAGGCTCTGAAATTGGAGATCGCCCACTCATTTGGGACAACGGGCAAGGATGACAACTGTGAGTAGTTAGGCTTATGACTATGATAGGCCTCGTGTACAAAAATTGCTCTCTGTGTCCAACACGGTCCCCCAGGTAGTCAAGAGAAGTCTCGGTGGATCACCCCCATAGCGGATCAATCAGCCCTGCGTGAGCTGCGTTTTGATCGGCTGATTCAGAACCCCTGCTCAGCAGCTGATGATGCGTATGCTAGCACTGAGACCCGAAAGAGGGTCAAGTACTTTTCATTCAACGTGGTTCTTTTCAATCCAAATCAATTTTAAGCAAGGTGCAACGCAAAATCCAATCAGCTGCGGCCTAACTGGGGAGACTTATGTTATCCAAGCAATGTTGTGCGTTTAACAATTAGAAAAACAAAACAAAACAGGAGACCTTCAGATTTACCTGGTATTGCTTCTGAATTTGTTAATTCCCCAACGGACACGGAAGCATGGTTTATATTAGATCAGGACATGGAAATTGTGTTATTTCTGTTGGAAATAAACAATATATGGTGTACAAAAAGAAGAGAAGACGACCCTGCAGGGGACAGTAAGAAGAAAGGCCAGTTAGATAGGATATGGAGGCCAGCACCTTCTTTCCTGATGTCATTCATAAGAACATGAAGCCATGTTGGATCAGGCCAATGGCCCATCCAGTCCAACACTCTGTGTCACACAGTGACCAAAAAAAACCCCAGGCACCATCAGGAGGTCCATCAGTGCGGCCAGGATACTAGAAGTCCTACCACTGTTTCTCCCCTCCGCAAGCACCAAGAATGCAGAGCCTCACTGCCCCAGACAGAGAGTTCCATCAATAAAACCATAAGAGAAGCCATGTTGGATCAGGCCAATGGCCCATCCAGTCCAACACTCTGTGTCACACAATGGCCAAAAAACCCCAGGTGCCATCAGGAGGTCCATCAGTGGGGCCAGGACACTAGAAGCCCTCCCACTGTCTCCTCGCCTGGCTCCAGATTTCTACTCTTAGGGCAATATCTTGCTTCTCTAAGAACCTAATTCTATCTCTCCTCTATAGCAGGAAGGCTGTTACTCCCGGTACTTTCTCTACACTGTTCAGTTTGTTCAGTCGCTTCAGTTGCATTAATCATTCAGCCAACAATTCCCACAGAAGGAAAAAACAACAGAACAGACTAAGGTCACCATTAAGTCAACTACAACCTGAGAGTACTTTTCACCAGGTCTTGAATTCAGCAAGAGCTCACAGGAGCGCAGCTCCTAAACCTTTCTGAGGGTTCCCCCTCCTCCTCCCCACCTACCTTGTCCATTGAATAATAGGTGCAGCTGCATAACAATCCCTGGATTAGGAGAGCGGGCAGCCAGCCAGCCACCAGGAGCTTTGCCACACCCCCAGCAGCCCTCATTAACCTCTGGAGAAGCTCATGCCACCCTTTGTTCACTTCTTATGTGATTTGGGGTGGGTGATGGCTTGCTGGCCTTTTGACTGGGAGGGAGGCCAAGGAGAGCCCCAAGTGGGCGAGACCTGCTTGGGCTGGCTGGATCTCTAGCCAGCCCAAGCAGGTCTCGCTTGCCTGGGGCTCTCCTTTCTTGCATTGGGTTGCTTTTGGCTGGGGGGGCATATTCTAATTACTAATGAGCCCTACCACCTATTTTCCTACAAAACAATCCCTGCTTTTCACCACCAGATTTTTGAAATCCTAATTTTATCCGGTTTTCAAGCTTCAAAGTTTCGAAAGTCTAGAGCATGATTCCGCAGGGCCAGCTTACGGGAGATGAGCATTTGAGGTAAGACCTGCCAAGTACCTGGGTGACCTCAGCCAGCTGGAAGACTCCAGTGGTGAGATGAACCATCCCCGTTGGCAGGCTCGTGTTCATTCCTGGAACCGTAAGACCATCTTAGGCAAATGAAAATAAAATGCACACAGAGAAACCGCATTTGGCATTTGACAGCAACCTTGGTGTTCAAGCAAATGCTATGCAAACTGTTAATTACGTTAATTAAAACATGCAAATGAGAGCCTGCCTTCCTGTTTATGGCACGTTTCGGGCCTGATCAAGTTGGCCGCCTTTGAGAAACAGTCGATGTTGATTCTCTTCGTTCCCCATTTCGTGGCACGTAGTCAAACAAAGGCTTCTGGCTCGGGGTCAAAAGGCTTCTTAGTGGCTGGATTGTTCTTATTCCTTAAGCTGCCTACAAAGCTTATCCTTAGCTGTATTGTTACTTGTTTGGACGGGTTGTTCTAGCCTCTGGCAAAATCCAGATCATGCCCACTTCAGGGCAAGGGAGATCAGAAGGCCACTCTGAATTGCAGCACTGGGATGCCAGAATAGGGTTGCCAGCCTCCAGGTGGGACCTGAAGATGAAGAAGATGATGAAGAACCTGAAGATCCCCCAGAATTACAGCTCATCTCCAAACCAATGTCCCCTCTAAGCTGCAGTCTTATGAGCAAAAATTCTACTTTGTGAGCTATCGGCATTCAAGTTGTGAGTTTCTGTATAAATTATTGTGCTCTGGGGTCATCCTTTCTGAGCTGACCAAAATGTGTGAACTGGAGGCTAAAAATCTGTGAGCCAGCACATGCTAACTCAGCTTAGAGGGAACACTGCTCCAGACTACAGAGAACAGTTCCCCTGGAGAAAATGGATTCTTCAGAGGGTAGACTCTGTGACCTTGTACCCCGCTGAGGTCCCCGTCCTCCCCATGCTCCATCTCCAAATCTCTAGGAGTTTCCCAATCTGGATCTGGCAACCCTACCTACTACCCTCCGCCAGCAGCCAGGAGGTATCTGGAAACCCTACAAGGCCAGAATCAGGAAGTCACGTTGGGCTGCAGATGAGCCTCAACTGGTGGAGACAGGGCTAGCCCTAGACTGTCTGGCACCCTAGGCAAAACTAACATCTGGTCCCCACCGCCCCGCACTGATAATGTCACCAAGTCACATGGGGGGCACCCAATTCATTACCCCCAGTAAGCTGGCGCCCTAGGCAATCACCTAGTTTGCCTGGTGGCAGGCAAAATAAAATGGGTGGAGAAAATTCTAACCTTCAGTCCAGCTCTAGACTGCGTTTCCATTTTGGCCTTGGCCTTGTTGGATTTTAATCCGTATCACATGTAACGATCGCAGGATCCATCTTTCCTCGTTACAGAATCTGAGCTAACTTGCCACAGAGGCTCAGTTCAGACATAATGCAAAACCTTGGTTTATTTGAACCATGTTTAGTTTGTGAAACTTAAGTTCAGTTCACAGTCACTCATGTGCTGCCTTGATAAATGCTAGTTTTGTTATCTGTCTGTACCAGGGATCCCCAACCTTTTTTTGAGCCTGAGGGCACCTTTGAGATACACAAAATGGCTGCCATGGGAGGTAGAGGCAACCACAAAATGCCATGGAGAAAATGTGTGTGTGGCCTAATATGCAAATTAATTCCTGCTGGGCTTTTTCTACCAAAAAAAGCTTTGCTAGCCTCCATTATTTTTTCTTCTTATTTCTTAAGCTGCCTTCAAAGCTTATGCACAGGGGTGGGGGTTGTTTTGTAGAAAAATAGGTGGTGGAGCTCCTTAGCATAGGAAAGGAAAGGAAAGGAAAGGAAAGGAAAGGAAAGGAAAGGAAAGGAAAGGAAAGGAAAGGAAAGGAAAGGAAAGGAAAGGAAAGGAAAGGAAAGGAAAGGAAAGGAAAGGTCTCCTGTGCAAGCACCAGTCATTTTCGACTCTGGGGTGACGTTGCTTTCACGTTTTCATGGCAGACTTTTTACAAGATGGTTTGCCATTGCCTTCCCCAGTCATCTACGCTTTCCCCCTAGCAAGCTGGGTACTCCTTTGACCGACCTTGGAAGGATGGAAAGATGGAAGGCTGAGTCAACCTCGAGCCAGCTACCTGAAAACCCAGCTTCTGCCAGGGATCCAATTCAGGTCGTAAGCAGAGTTTAGGACTGCAGTACTGCAGCTTTAACACTCTGTGCCATGGGGCCCTTAGAATAACTTATTAGCATATGCCCCCCCCACCAGCCAAAAGCAGCCTGATGCAGAAAAGGAGAGCCCTGGGTGAGCAAGGCCTGCTTGGACTAGCTAGAGATCCAACCAGCTCAAGCAGGCTTTGCTCGCCTGGGGCTCTCCTGGGCTGCTCCCCCCCCCCAGTCAAAAGGCCAGCAAGTCACCCGCCACCCAAAATTGCATAAGAAGTGGAGAAAGGGTGGTGTGGGCTTCTCCAGGGGTTAGTGAGGGCTACTGGGGGTGTGGCAAAGCCCCTGGTGGCTGGCTGGCTGCCTACTCTCCTAATCCAGGGATTGTTATGCAGCTGCACCTACTATTCAATGGACAAGGTAGGGTGGAGGAGAAGGAGGAGCCCTCAGAAAAGTTCAGGAGCTGCGTTCTGCACCATGCTGAGGCCTCCCCCCTTTCCAAACCCTGCCCTTTCCCGGATCCACCTCCACAGTCTCCAGGTGTCTTCCAACACAGACCTGCCGACCCTACTTCCCTGGTAGTCTCCCATCCAAGTACCAACCCTGCTTAGCTTCCAAGATCTGAAGAGATTGGCTGTATTGTGCTGCCTTCTAGCTCCCGTTGGTGGTAGGAGTAAATAAAGACTGGGAAAGCATACAAACATTTCAATAATGGAAACACATAAAACACAGAGATAGATTCAAGTAAGTTTGGTTAATACATTTATTACTAAACACTTCGCTACTAATTTTTACTTGTAAAAACATAATGAAACTTTGCATGTATATGGAACGTTATTACCACCAGCTTAGCTATAACAGAGCAGCAATAATCTATTATTATTCTGTGCTGGCCTGCAAAGATATTACTGCAGTGCACAGGGAGATAACCAGCCACTTAGACTTTTATAGGTTTTTACTGGAAGCAATAAGGGAGTAGATTAACTATTTAACAGCGGGATAAATGACAACAGAAAGGAACACCAGCAAATAAGTAAGATAAAAGAAAAAAAATATTTTCAGTGCATTTGTTCTATTCTTGATCAGTTAGGTAAGCCCCCTATAACTTAGAGCAGGGGTGTCAAACATGCAGTTTGGGGACCGAATCAGGCCCCCGGAGGGCTCCTATCAGGCCCCCAAGCTTCTCTCTCCCTCTCTTGCTTCCTTCTGCATAACAGCTTGCTTTGCAAGGCTTGCTCAATTCCAAGGAGCTACAGAGCAAAACCTCTTATTTTCTCCATTGGCTGAGACTCCTGGAAGTTGGCATCCCTATCTACCATTGAAAAAGCATTATTAGCCTTGGTGCTCCAGAAACTTGAGTAACACATCTACTTTACATATTTGAAAAAAATGCAGTGTCCTGGTTTCTTAAATACCTTTAAGCTCCTAAGACTCTTCTGGTTAGTAAAACTGATCTTGCAGAGGTGGACAGCTGATCAGATCACATGAGATTCCGGATTTCAAAATGGTTTGCTGAATCACCAACAAAAAGAACATACAACATCAGTTTTTCTGCTCTTCGTTGGCTCAGATACTCTGCTAGTGTAAGGGACTGGAAAGGAGTCATGCCAGCCAAACATCTGGGCCTTGAGCTCTGAAAAGAAATGAGCCATGTACGTAGCAAAAGTGCAGAGGACTTGGTGAATACAGCTTTACAGAAGACAACAAGATGGGGATTACTACTGCATGCTGAATAAATTCCAGTCGGCAAGCCCAGTTGTAGCTAAGGTTACCAACTCTAGCCTGAGAAACTCCTGGAGATCCAGGGGCAGTGACTTTGAAAGGGGATTTTGGGGAGTGATTTCACCTATACTCTACGGCAAGGGTGGCCAAACTGTGGCTCTTTTGCACATATTGTGTGGTTTCTGAAGCCCCCACCACCTTGTCGGCCAGCTTGGAGAAGGAACTTTTCTCTTTAAATCACTTTGCTTGGAGGATGCATTTAAAGTTTCCTTCCTTCCTTCCTTCCTCTCTCCCTCCCTTCCTGTCTTGCAGCTCTCAAGCATCTGATGTTTATTCTTTGTGGCTCTTACATTAAGGAAGTTTGGCCACCCCAGCTCTATGGTAAACCTCCTAAGTTACTATTTTATCTAGGGGGAATGATTTCTGTCATGTGGAGATCAGGCAACATTCTGGAGGCTGGCAATCCTCGTTGGAGCAAAGGAATCCAGTTTTTTAGCATGCGCTTGTAATACAGAATCCGCTTGCCTGAAGGTATCCATGGAGCCCAAGCATGAAACTGACACACAGAGGTGTTCTTTTCTCCCTACCGGAACACCTGTCCTGCAGCAGACGAGACACCGTGCATTGCTGTCATGGTAACGAGGTTACTGTAGGGTTTGTGTGGCAATTTCCTCATGCCATTTTGGGCAGCACGGGAATGCTACAGGGCTGGAACAGGCAGGTACAAAGTCTGCCTTTTCCTTTCTTGTCAACACAGAACTGCTCCAAGGAAACAGAGTAGAAAAGCCTGCAGCCCTAGAAAGACATAACCTATGCATCTTGCGAGTTCAGTATTTTATTTGAGTCTGTTTAGGGCTGGGTTTCAGTGAAGACAATTGCAAAAATCTGCAGAAGGAATTCCATTTGGCAGCCTCTACAAGCTGTCAATTTCCACAAAAAATATCTTGATCTGTTTCTATGACTTGCTTCAATAGTATGAATTGCTGGCTTTAATTAAAGGTGTATGTATGTTTTCCCACATGCCTGGCCATGTTACACACTGCATTATGGGCTTTGTAGTCAAAGGACTCTAGATGTGGTTGTGAATGGTGCCTGCATTGGGTACGAGATGTGGTTTTGTATGAGTTGGGATGAGTGTTCACTGTGTTATGTTACTAAACATTTATCCAAGTGGAAGATGGCCCCCAAAGTTCAAGCCTCTCTGTTACATTTCCAAAAAGGAAGACTCAAGGTATTAAAAGGAAACTGAAAGGGAAGGTAAAAAGACCTATTGACAGGGGGGGAGGGAAGGAAGGAAGGAAGGAAGGAAGGAAGGAAGGAAGGAAGGAAGGAAGGAAGAAAGAAAGAAAGAAAGAAAGAAAGAAAGAAAGAAAAGAAAGAAAGAAAGAAAGAAAGAAAGAAAGAAAGAAAGAAAGAAAGAAAGAAAGAAAGAAAGAAAGAAAGAAAGAAAGAAAGAAAGAAAGAAAGAAAAGGCCAAGTGCCTCCAGGACACTTAAAAAATTGCTTAAATCCACAACAATTAGGAAAGATTGCCACAATACCTAAGACAATGTGAACATAGTTAACAAGCAGAGCCAAGGAAGCGATAAAAGACAAGGTTTCTTTTAAAAAGGGGGAGCCTTGCCCAGATGAAGTGAAAAGAAAGTGCACAGGCTCTGTCAAAACAAATGTAAAGCAGGTGAAAACAGAATATGAAGAGCACAGTGTAAATAAAAAGGTAAAGGTAGTCCCCTGTGCAAGCACCAGTCCAACTCTGGAGTGATGTCACATCACAACATTTTCACGGCAGACATTTTATGGGGTGGTTTGTTATTGCCTTCCCCAGTCATCTACACTTTCCCCCCAGCAAGCTGGGTACTCATTTTACCGACCTCGGAAGGATGAAAGGCTGAGTCAAGCTTGAGCCGACTACCTGAACCCAGCTTCCGCTGGGATTGAACTCAGGTCGTGAGTGGAGACCTTGGACTGCAGTACTGCAGCTTTACCACTCTGCGCCACTCAGAAGAGGAACCTACCTTCTAAAAACACAAAGGGTTGGTAGCACTATGTGCCCCACCTCTGAGGTCATTTTGACAGGTGCAAGTTCAGGAGTGCATAGAACAGATCCTATGTGAGCTAGAGACATCAAAATTGCAGGGGACCTCTCGTGGATGCTTCTTTATATGACATCCACGTAGCTGCTTTAAAGTTTTGTAAACATTTTGAACTGAGATAGTCTACCTGAAAAGCTATCCACTCATGAACTGGCACGAACCTCCACGAACAGTTTGAAAGCTCGGGGAAAACTTGCGCTGGTTGATCTGCCACAAACTTGACTTCACGAATCACGCATTGGCCAAAATTTGTCACAAACTTAATTTGTGAGCTGGTTTGTGCCCATCCTTAGACAGCAGGATCAGTGAGGGAAAACCAGACAACAGAACTAAAAACCCCAATGGTGGAAAAAAGTGACTAGGGTTCACAAGTCCAATTCAAGAATTATCTGGGGACTTTGGGGGTGGAGCCAGGAGCAAGGTTGTGACAAGCATAATTGAACTCCAAAGGCAGTTCTGGTCATCACATTTAAGGGGACCGCGCATCTTTTAAATGCCTTCCCTCCTTAGGAAATAATGGATAGGGGCACCATCTTTGAGGGCTCATAGAATTGAATCCCCTAGTCCAATACTTTTGAAACTTGGTGGGTATTTTGGAGAGAGGCCCTGGATGTTATGCTGAAAATTTGGTGCCTCTACCTCAAACAACTCTCCTAGAGCCCCAGATACCCACAGATCAATTCTCCATTATACCCTATGGGAATTGATCTCCCTAGGGAATAATGGAGTACTCAGCAGACATTTCCCCCCCCCCTGCTTTCTGATGACCCTGAAGTGAGGGGGGGAGTCTCCAAAGCAGGGGATCTGCTGACCCCACCTGGGGATTGGCAACCCTAAAAGTGACAGAAGGGGGTAGACTGATATTCCTGGGAAGAGACTTCCATAGTTTTGGTGCCACAACTGAGAAGTCTCTTTCTCAAGTTGCCACCTACGTGAGGAGGTAGGAACACTTAAAGTAGGCTTCAGAGGATGACCTTAACAGTCAGGTAGGTTGGTAGGTGGTCAATAATACAGCTGTTTTTGGAGATGTTTGTGAAGCAGTGGCATTTTACTCATTTCAACGAGCTTGTTTGGGTGACAGGAATTACTCACAACTACCATAATCTGTTTTAGGACCAAGGAGAAACCCAGTCATGTTTAACCTTCCATAAAACATTTTTTTTTTCTGGTGCAAACAGAGAAACAAGATGCTTTTCTTGCACCAAACTGTTCATGGATTAACCTAACGACGGAATTCTCTTCATGGACATATTAAGTTTAAAACATATTTCCGGGAGGTTACAGCAAGTAATTAAAAACAAATGTGTTATTTTGCATTAATCCTTTTATCAGCGGTTGCAAAGCTCCAGCTTAAATCCAGAGTTTCCTTCACAACAGAAAATACACGCCGCGGATCATCCTATGTGGGCTGTGGATCAGCAGCACCATCTCTAGGCCAGAAGAACCTACTGCCATTGTGTAATTTACTCTGTCTTACTTCAGGGCTTATTCCGAAAGCAGTTGCAAAGAACCAGATGTACTGAGTCAACATGGATGCTCCTGTTTGCCACTGCAAGATTTTCAACACAGCTGGAGGGGGGGGAATTGCTTCTATAATAATGTTGTGAATTTAGGCAGATCTTGGAAAGGAGGGGAGGAAGGCTTGCTTCAGCGCTTAGTTCTTGTGGCCCTTTCTTACATGCCCGGGGAAATGCTGATTGCCACTTTGGGGTCAGGCAGACATTTTTCTCCAGGCCAGTTTGGCCAGGGATCCTGGAGGTTTTTTGCCATCTTCTGGGCATGGAATGGGTCACTGGGTATCGGGGGAGGGGTATTTGTGAATTTCCTGCATTGTGCAGGAGGTTGAACTAGATGAGAATTGCAGAGTTATACCCCACCCTTCTTTCTGAATCAGAGACTCAGAGCGGCTTACAATCTCCTATATCTTCTCCCCTTAACAGACACCCTATGAGGTGGGTGGGGCTGAGAGGGCTCTCACAGCAGCTGCCCTTTCAAGGACAACCTCTGCCAGAGCTATGGCTAACCCAAGGCCATTCCAGCAGGTGCAAGTGGAGAAGTGGGGAATCAAACCTGGTTCTCCCAGATAGGGAGTCCACACACTTAACCACTACACCAAACTGGCTCTCTAGATGACCCTGGAGGTCCCTTCCAACTCTGTGATTCTATAATTAAATGTGTATTCAAAAATTTACCTCATTAATGCCTTACTTTCTCTTCTAGAGAGCCAGTTTGGTGTAGTGGTTGAGTGTGTGGATTCTTATCTGGGAGAACTGGGTTTGATTCCCCACTCCTCCACTTGCACCTGCTGGAATGGCCTTGGGTCAGCCTGGCAGAGGTTGTCCTTGAAAAGGTAGCTTCCGTGAGAACTCTCTCAGCTCCACCCACCTCACAGGGTGTCTGTTGTGGGGGAGGGAGATAAAGGCGATTGTGAGCTGCTCTGAGACTCTGAGATTCAGAGTGGAGGGTGGGATATAAATCCAGTATCTACTTCTTCATAGCTTATTTCATGGTGTGATTTTTTTCATAATGATCATTAGTGTAGACCAGTGGCTGTATACTTTCAGTTCCCAACAGAATTCAGCTAACGAATTCTCAGTAGCCACACTGTGGTCAGCTTAGGGAGCGTCCAATGTTGTACTTCCATTTCACATGATTGCATTTTAGTGCATATGCATAGAAAGGTTGCATACATCGATACATTAATGTATGGAAGCAGTGTGAACCCATGGGGCTGGCTGCAAGCCCTTCTACAGGCTCCTGTTATGTTGGCATTTTTGAGAAGAGCCTGTGCTAGCATGAATGTACAGGGCCTCGTACTCCCTGCCTCTATAACAGCAGTAGAAATCAGGCACGAAGGTGTTGCGATGCAGCAATGTCACTTCCAGACATAGCCATAACACTCTAGGAAATTCTCAAATCTCTATGGTTTTTACCATAGAGACGGGGGAATTCCTAGAGTGGTACATGGGGGATGATGTCCTTTACATTTAATTACCACAAATGTTGCCCCACCAGCATTGCCTCCCCTACTCTATGCCCCGCACGTTCTATTGCCCAGAATGCTATACACAAATCCTTGCTTGATATTTTCTTTTTTGCAATTGCTCTCCCCACCCTCAGTCAATATGATGCAGGGATCTTTTGCAAACTCCACAGAGATGTCTGTCCTTGGTTCACATCAGCCAGAGCAAATTAAAAGAGAGGAAAAGGAAGCATCAGCCTGAACATTTAAATCCCAGTATCGGAATAGCTTCCAAAAATTTAATCCCCATAATCTATATAGAAAGCATAAACGGCCAGCAAGATGCCCATGATTTTTAGCCAAGTTTGTTATTTTTTTCATGTTAAACATCTTCACTATATTGCATGCTAATTTACTGCCCGCCCTCTATCTGTAGGACTGTGAATTCCATTCTATTCTCTGATGGAAGTGTGCTTGCACAAGAAAGTCCACAACTTGAATAAAACCTTGTTGGTCTTAAAGATGCCACTGGACTCTTAACTTTGTTCTATTGCTTCAGACCAGGGGTGGCCAAACTGCAGCTCGGGAACCACATGTAGCTCTTTCACACATATTGTGTGGCTCTCGAAGCCTGTTGGCGGCTAGCTTGGAGAAGGCATTTGTCTCTTTAAATCCCTTCTCCAAGCCAAGCCAGCTTGTGGCTTGGAGATGCATTTAGTTAAAGTTGCTTTCTTTCCACCTTTCTCCCTCCTCCCTCCCCTAATCTATTTGCCTTCCTTCCAGCTCTCAAACTTCTGACATCTATTCTGTGTGGTTCTTACATTAAGGAAGTTTGGCCAGCTTGGAGAAGGCATTTGTCTCTTTAAATTCCTTCTCCAAGCCAGGTGGTGACTTGGAGAATGCAGTTAAAGTTGCTTTCTTGCCACCTCCACATCTAATTTCCTTCCTGTCTTGAGCACTCAAACATCTGACATTTATTCAATATGGCACTTATGCTAACCGAGTCTGGCAACCCCTGCTTCAGACCAACCCATCTTTATTCCCACTTTAAAGTGGGACCAATTCATTACTAACGGTGGTTCCACCCTGGGCTTCTGCTTTCCCCTGCTCAAGTTGCTGCGTGGGCACATTTTGACCTGCAGCTCCCTCCAATTTCCCTCATGGCTTCCTGTTCTCTAAAAAAACGAGGCCAGGAAGCAGCAAGGGAAATAGGAGGGAGCCGCAAGTCAAAATCCGCCCACGCAGCAGCTGGTGGGGAATCGATCACTTGAGCTGGGGAATGCAGAAGCCCAGGGGCGGAGCAACTGCTAGTGAGGACTTGGTCTGAATGAAAGGGTTAAAGATGGGTTTCTGTTTGGCAGCAAGCTTAAGATCGCTGCCTGTTCCTGCATCCAGCAACGGTTCTTGCTTCTACAGGAAGGACAGGGAAGCGAAACCAGATAAATAGGGGAAACAGCAGAGCTCATTTTACCATAGATTGTACCAGAGGGAAGCCATTTGCAGGCATGTCTACACAGGCAGCAAAATCCATTCTCCAGCTAAAAGGATCAGATACTAAATGATGTGAAAGACCTCTACCTGAGGTCCTGAGACTACCAGCATGAGACAATATTCACTTGGATAGACCCAAGAATCTGATTGGGTATAAGGCAGCTTCAGTGTTCCCTCTAAGCTGAGTTAGTGTGAGCTAGCTTGCAGATTTTTAGCCTCCAGCTCACACATTTTTGTCTTAGTTCAGGAAGGATGACCCCAGAGCACAATAATTTATGCAGCATCTCACAACTTTAATGTCAGTAGCTCATAACTTCACTGCCAGTAGCTCACAAAGTAGAATTTTTGCTCGCAAGACTGCAGCTTAGAGGGAACATTGCTTCACGTGTATTTTGGCAGACTGCTTCCGTGTATATAATCTCTACGGCTGAATCTCTACGACCAGGTATGCCAGATCTTAATTCCACAACTATGAGGCACGCTGTAATAATAAAGTGAATTATTTGAGCATGTGCAGAGCGACCTTCTGTTAAGACCAAATGAAAACAGCTTTCTCACACAGCCAGTTTGGGGTAGTGGTTAAGTATGCGGACTCTTATCTGGGAGAACTGGTTTTGAGTCCCCACTCCTCCACATGCAGCTGCTGGAATGGCCTTGGGTCAGCCTTAGCTCTCGTAAGAGTTGTCCTTGAAAGGGCAGCTGCTGTGAGAGCCCTCTCAGCCCCACTCACCTCATAGGGTGCCTGTTGTGGAGGAGGAAGATGAACGCGATTGTGAGCTGCTCTAAGACTTGAAGTGGAGGGATATAAATCCAATATCATCCTCCTCCTCCTTCTGTTACACTTTAGACAGGCTTGAGTTTCTCCCCCTCCCTAGTTCCAGGTGAAGGACTGATCCCCTCTTCTGCTGGGATCACTTTCAAAGGTCACATTGACAGACATCAGGACAAACAAATGTATCCTTACACTCTCATTTTAGCTGATAAACAACAAAACTATCACTACACCAATGTTTATTTTTACAAGGAATAGAGACAATTCATGCAGGTCATATTCATTCTGCATAATTATTAATCTACAGTGTACATATTGTATTCTCCTTTTACATATTCCTACATCCTCTTCCATTTCCACCTTAAGGGGTGTAACAGGTAACTGTGTGTCCTTCCTTCCTTTTAGAATGAATGTGATCAGGCAGACAAGATTCTAAAACCATCAGTTAAAACAGAGAAGGGCAAACGACGCAAGAGTTAAAGAATCTTATTCATGGTTCTTTCCCGAAGGGTACAAAATTTCACAATGTCATCCATTCACTTAAACAGCCGCGCTGGGTGTTCTAATCAGAGATGAGATGTTATTCTGATGAAAATATTTCTCCTTTCAAGAATTGAACCGCCTCGTCTTTCTTCAGTTTTTGAAATTCCGGGTAATGAACCTAAATGGGGGTGAGAGAGTGGGAAAAAAATATATCAGTTTTGATCCTAAATAGGTCTGGTGCTTTAGAAGTATATAAACTAAGTATACATTTTAAAAGGACGTTCGCTTATGTCTCTGAAATTGAGAGATGAGTTCAATCTGCCAAAATAAAACTAACAATATACTGTCCTGGGGAATTTATGCCTAGTCTTTGAAATACAGGAACTCAGGTAAGTTAAAATAAGTTATTTCATGTATCTGGACATAGGTTACGGCCTGACTTGGATAGCCCAGGCTACTGCAATCTTGTCAGATCTTCAAAGCAATGTTCCCACTAAGCTGCAGAGTCTTGTGAGCAAAAAATCTATTTTGTGAGCTACTGGTATTAAAGTTGTGAGCTCCTGCATAAATTAGTGTGCTCTGGGGTCATCCTTCCTGAGCTAAGACAAAAATGTGTGAGCTGGAGGCTAAAAATCTGTGAGCTAGCTCACGCTAACTCAGCTTAGAGGGAACACTGCTTGGAAGCTAAGCAGGGTCAGCCCTGGCTAGTATGAACATATATGAACATATGAAGCTGCCTTCTACTTAATCAGACCCTCAGTCCATCAATGTCAGTATTGTCTATTCAGACTGGCAGCAGCTCTCCAGGATCTCAAGTTAAGGCTTTTCACACCTGCTTACCTGGACCCTTTTTAGTTGGAGATGTCGGGGATTGAACCTGGGACCTTCTGCTTACCAAGCAGATGCTCTACCACTGAGCCATCGTCCCCTCCCATTTGGGTGGGAAACCATTAAGGAGTAACAGGGTCGTGATGCAGAGGCAGGGAACCCATCAGGGGTTGCCGTAAGTCGGTTACAACTTTACAGCAAACAACAGCAACAAGAAGAAGATGATACAAGCTGCCATGACAAAGTACATTAACCAAAGACCTAAAGATGAATTTGATTTTGACAAATCTTTTATGATTATTATTATCAATTGTTGTAGCTATACTATTGAATGGTTTAAGACACACTGAACAGTTTTAACAGTCTACGATAACATTGAAGGACACTGCATAAAAAGGGTATATTTATATGTATTTTTTATTACAGCTGTTAGTTAGAATTCTATAAAAAATTTCCAGGAGGTTATTTATGATATACTATATTACAGACAACATTGATAAAAAAAATGATAACACAGTAGGAAAAAACAGAATAGACTAAGTAGACTGTTATACTGATCTTTTAAAATCATGTTATCTCTCTCTCTCTCTCTCTGATATACTCCTATGACAATATGTTACATATCAGAAGTGGCCAAACTGTAGCTCAGGAGCTACATGTGGTTCTTTCACATATATCCCCAGAGAGTACTACGTTCCGGTTCACAAAACCTGCTGGTAGTCCCCGGGCCAAAGGAGGCCCGTCTAAAATCCACCAGGGATTGGGCCTTCTCAATAGCGGCACCTTATTGGTGGAACCAGCTGCCGGAGGAGGTGCGGGCCCTGCGGGACCTAGGGCAGTTCCGCAGGGCCTGTAAGACAGCCCTCTTCCGGCAGGCCTATAACACCTAACTGATAATGAGAACATCTCTAGATGGAACAAAAATGCTTTTATATACCGCTGGTTTTATTTTATCTTGTTTTATTAACTATGGTTTTAATTGTACTTGTAAACGTTTTAAATTGAATTATATGAATTATTATGTTGTAAGCCGCCCTGAGACACCTCGGTGAGAAGGGTGGGATATAAGTCCATTAAATAAATAAATAAATATATTGTGTGGATCTTGAAGCCCTCACTGCCCTGTTGGCCAGCTTGGAGAAGGCATTTAAAGTTGCCTTCTTTCCACCTCTCCTTCCCTCCTCCATCTATTTGTCTTCCTTCCTTCTTGCAGGTTTGGCCACCCCTGCTATATATACTGTGCTGTGGACCTGCTAAGCTATAATGCCATACATTCTTTTTATACACACATGTACTTTGATCAAGAAATGTCCTTAGTATCTGTTAAACTGCCCTCATATTGCATTCCCCCTTTTCCCTATTCCCTTTCTTTTTCTGCATTCCCTTAAAAAGTGTGTGTGTGTGTGTGTGTGTGTGTGTGTGTGTGTGTGTGTGTGTATATATATATATATATATATATATATATATATATAAAGATAGAAGCTTCCATTTTGATTCCACTTACCAGGACCACGCGATAGCCCAGCAGTCTCAAATGCCTCATCTTCATGGCCAACCTGCCACGGGGGTGCCTTGAGCCCATGCAGAAAGCAGACACGGGGGCACACAGAATGGCCACCCTGGAACCAACAGCAGTAGTCATGAAGCTTACGGCAGCAGTGAATAGGACTGCACAGTTACCTAGTTATTGAAAGCACCACCATTCAGAAGCCTATCTGCTTGCCATAGACAAATGCTGATGTGCACAGATTTGCTCCTGGAGTTGGGGAAGCCACAATAAGCCAGTAGACTTGGCTCTTTTAGTCTTTTAGTCTCCTCCCATCTCCTTCCAGCTTTTGCAACAGAGCTGCAGAAGCTTGTGCACCTGCAGCAAAGCCGACTGGCATGCAGACTGCACTTTGCAAATCGGGGAATTCATTTTGGGATGCCCGAAATATCAGAGCTGTGCCCTGCTGCTGTTTCGGTGCTGCCTCCTTTTCACTCTCCTTCCCACAGTTGTACAGATGGGTTCAGTTGCAAAGGACTGGCGGACAATGCTCATGAAAAGAAGGGCTTAAAAGTACTCCTGAATGTAGCAAGGAAGTTCTGAATCCTTGCAGTACAACTTCTTTGACTTGAGGGCGGGGAGGTGGTCCTTGCCTGCTGCCTCCATACCCACCAGCGGATTCTCAAGTGAGTGAGATGGGAGGAAGAAAGAAGAGCTCTGCCCTGCAATTGCTTGAACTTCTTTTCCACCAGAAGGGGGGGAAGGAAGCATTTGCTCAGATTTTGGCTATTCCAGTACAAATGAACTGGCTACAACAACCACAGAGGACACTTTCTTACACGCCCAGGGAAATGCTGATTGCTACTTTGGGGTCGGTCAGCAATTTTTCTCCAGGCCAGTTTGGTAAGGGATCCTGGAGGTTTCTGCCATCTTCTGGGCATGGAGCAGGGTAAAGGGGGGAGGAGGTATTTATGAAGTTCCTGCACTGTGCAGGGGGTTGGACTACATGACCCTGGAGATCCCTTTCAACTCCATGGTTCTATGAAAAGGAAACAGATCTGGCTCTTGAAAAACAGAAATATCAAAGCTACACAACTGCACGAGTTCTCATTTCATTGCTGAATTAATGACAGTGTTTGGCTTGCCTCGGGAACTGTGCAAGTTTTTCCTTCTGGCACTTTCATCCGACCTTGTGAATGAGTCCAAAAATGTCACCACCTCTCCCCCACCCCCTGCCCATCCTATAAAGGCTGGTTAGTCACCTGTAGCCCCGACCTGGATAGCCTGAGTGGGCCTGATCTCATCTGACCTTGGATGCTAAGCAGGGTCAGCCCTGGACAAGAGACCTCCAAGGAATACCAGGTTCCTAACATGGAGTCAGACAACAGCAAATGACTTCAGAATGTAATCTTGCCTTGAAACCCTATGGCAGGGGTGGCCAACGGAAGCTCTCCAGATGTTTTTTGCCTACAACTCCCATCAGCCCCAGCTATTGGCCATGCTGGCTGGGGCTGATGGGAGTTGTAGGCAAAAAACATCTGGAGAGCTACTGTTGGCCACCCCTGCTCTATGGTGTTGCCGTAAGTCAGCTGTGACTTGATGGCAAAAAATGCAGTCGTTTGTAGTGCACACGTGACTCTACGTCAAAGGAGAAAGAGGTCTCCTCCAGTTGAGAGAAGCCTCCCCCCACCTGATTGGCTACAGGCAGGGCTTTTTTTGAGCAGGAATGAAGTTCCAACTGGCTTGGTGCCAGGGGGTGTGGTCTAATAGGCAAATGAGTTCCTTCAGAACTTTTTTTTTTAAAAAACCCTGTGTGAAACAATGGTGGAGTCGGGGTGTGGCCTAATGTGCAAATGAGTTCCCGCTGGCCTTTTCCTACAAAAGAGCCCTGGCTATAGGGAATTCTTCATCACAACAAGAGATCCGGTGAGCGAATGGCTATTATGAGCTCAGTTCAAAAATTACAGAGCAAAAAACAATCCCAAAGACAATCCCTTATATTTCTCCATTTACTGAAATAATGTTTGCGGCAGCAGGTGACCTCTTCTACCAAAACCTCGAAAACATAGACCAACCCACAAGTGAATCCGTTCTTTTTAAGTTTTTGCAATGAAGCTTATAATTAAATAAAAGCACCTCTGAATTCTGGGATCATCTCCTGGCTGCTCGGCTTTGCTGCTGGCCACCACCCTTCCACTGGCACCCAGGAGGATTTCAAAATCTGGGGAAAGAACAAAACCATTAATGTCCTACAGAAAAAAGCAAAGCTGAATCCTAACCTTCCTCCCAGCTAACCAAGAGGCACTTCTGCTCACACAAGATTTCCATAGATTCCCCCTCCTGGTGTTGAAGCTCACAATGGTCCTGAAAGCAAGGCTGTTTTTGTAGCAGGAACTCCTTTGCATATTAGGCCACACCCCTCTTATGCAGCCAATCCCCCAAGAGCTTACAGGGCTCTTCTTACAGGGCTTACTGTAAACTCTTGGGAGGACTGGCTACATCAGAGAGGTGTGCCCTAATATGCAAAGGAGTTCCTGCTACAAAAAAAGCTGCACTTGAAAGCCTGCATTTGGGGGAGCAGAGCAGGCTCAAGTGGGAAGGAATCGAACCCAAACTGTTCGAAGGCTGCACACGACAGAGAGATTTCCTGCACGGCTGAGAACCAGTCGGAAAGACCAACCCAAAACTGAGCTTCCAGTTTCTCCCAAATCAAATAACGGCTACCTGCCTTCAGAGTAAGTAGAAGGCAAACACAGCAGGGATCTGTGGAGAAGTCACAGCTGACTCATGGTGAGCCCTCATGGAATTTTCAAGGCAAGAGATGTTCAGAGGTGGTTTGCCATTGCCTGCCTCTGCGTAGCAACCCTGGACTCCTGTGGTGGTCTCCAATACTCCCTCTAAGCTGTGGAGCCTTGTGAGCAAAAATTCTACTTCATGAGCTACTGGCATTAAAGCTGTGAGTGAGCGATTTGACTGCTACATCGATTGCCATCCTTCCTGAGCTAGGACAAAAATGCGTGAACCGGAAGCTAAAAAACTGTGAGCTAGCTCACGCCAACTCAGCTTAGAGGGAACACTGGTGGTCTCCCATCCAAGTACTAGTCAGAGCCGTCCCTGCTTAGCTTCTGAGATCTGCCAAGTCCGGGATAGCCAGGGCCCTCCAGGTCAGAGCCTCAATATGTGGTTTCCCCAGAAGCAAACAGCAGTTCTGTGGAGCCACCTCAGGTTGAGAATACTATATGGCAGGGGTGGCCAACGGTAGCTCTCCAGATGGTTTTTGCCTACAACTCCCATCAGCCCCAGCTAGCATGGCCAATGGCTAGGGCTGATGGGACTTGTAGGCAAAAAACATCTGGAGAGCTACCGTTGGCCACTCCTGCTATATGGGGAGGAGAGGACAAGGCCCCTTCACTCTGCATACTACAGTCCTGACCCAAATCAGTCCCATTTATCCGCCCATGAGAGCGAGCCAGTTTGGTGTAGTGGTTACTCTTATCTGGAAGAACCGGGTTTGATTCCCCGCTCCTCCACTTGCACCTGCTGGAATGGCCTTGGGTCAGCCATAGCTCTCTAAAGAGTTGTCCTTGAAAGAACTCTCTTAGCCCCACCCACCTTACAGGGTGTCTGTTGTGGGGGAGGAAAGTAAAGGAGATTATAAACCGCTCTGAGATTCAGAGTATAGGGCGGGATATAAATCCAATATCTTCTTGAGATGTACCAGGAACCATAGAGGACTTTGAGGAGAAGCAAGATTTCTTCCTACGGCAGATGGCCGGCTTCTACTCCTGCTTCTTGCCTCTTGCACATTCACGATCTTCTTTCTCTCTCCACCCACTTCAGCTGTCCATGTTCAACCCTATTGCAAGGCTCTTTATTTATTTATTTATTTATTATTTTATTTTATTTGATTTATATCCCGCCCTACCCCACCAAAGCGGGCTCAGGGCGGCTTACAACACAGAGATTCTAACAATAAAATTCGAATTTTAAATACAATAACAATTTACATAATTAAGAGATTAAAACATTAAAAACATTAAAAAAGATCAGTACATCAAGGGAAACGGCAAGATTCAGTCACACACCTATGTTGTAGCCGTGAGTCACCTTCACATTTGGTCGAAACAGGCTTGCGTCTCCCAGGAGCGTGAAGAGGACCTCCTGGATCTCAGGAAACAGAGAAAAGGAAGGAGAGGCCTGTTTCTCTGCCCATAAGGATATTCCTGGCTTGGGGGTAGAATGACCCTCGAGCGCTAGGCAAATATTCACGGTACGCAACATCATTTCGTTTTGCTCAAAGTTCTGCCCATCTGGGGAGGAAAAGAGATTACATTATTATCTTTTTAATCACTTCTCTGTTAAGGAGAGTCTTGACAAGCAAGAGATTACTAGCATCACAGGACTGCTTACACACATGCGCGCGCGCACACACACAAAAATCATTTCAATGAAATTGCTGAGCAGTCAGGTTAGATAAAAGGAAGTACTTCTTCATCCAAAGGGTGATTAACACATGGAATTCACTGCCACAGGAGCTGGTGGAAGGCAGCTACAAGCATGAACGGCTTCAAGAGGGGATTGGATAAACATACGGAGCAGAGGTCCATCAGTGGCTATTAGCCACAGAGTATCTGTGGAACTGTCTAGGGCAGTGATCTCTGTATTCTTGGTGCTTGGGGGGGGGCAACAGTAGGAGGGCTTCTAGTGTCCTGGCCCTACTGATGGACCTCCTGATGGCACTTGGTGTTTTTTGGCCACTGTGTGACATAGAGTGTTGGACTGGATGGGCCACTGGCCTGATCCAACATGGCTTCTCTTATGTTCTTATCTCGCTATTACTTTGTTACTTTGTGCACAACTTTCTGAAAGCCTGAAACTGAAATCCTTTTAGCCACCAAGTCCTCCAATGTAAATGCACAAAGATATCTGCCATTCTGTTAAGGCCACTTAGATTGAAAAGCTTTAGCAACTGAGTGTCCATGCAACTGAGGGGGGTGGGGGAGAGAAATCACAGCACAGGGATATATTTGGCAGTGTTGTGTCTTAGCGATAAACTTTTCATTTTAAATGGCTAGTTCTGGTTTCACTTGAGACTGACATGCTTAGATTATCTATACAATGCAAAGAAAGTATCCGCACCCAGTCTTCTCAAGAGATTCTGTTACAGCCAGCCACCAGGAATATCATGGATACTGTGGAGAAATGCCATTTTAGGCTATGGTTATCTGGGAGTTGGCAGGAAGAGGCCATTAAACTCTAGGCAGGCTTTGGGGCCTAGTCTCCTCCTCCCCCCTCCCCTCCTTGCTGGAAGCAGCAATTCTGAGGAGGCCTCCTAGAGAGACAGGAAGTCTTTCAGGCTGGTCTCCCAGAAGGCTGCAGGAGGGTAAACCAGTTCTTGGGCGGGAACTGGGTTTTATATGAGATTTTTGGTGGGAAGCCAGCAGTTTTGAATGGGGTCTTGGAGACTGGTTGGTTCAGAAGGTATGGTCATCCAGTGAGGGCAAGTTGTATAATAGGGAAAGAAGGAGCGTTTTTCCCTAGTTTGATTTATTTCTTCTGTTCACCTTTTTTTTTTAAAAAGCCTGCAAATAGTTCTTTGTTTTAAATAAATGTTTTGTCTGTTTAAAAGGTAGTCCCTCTGTGCCACATAGTTTCCCCAACTGCCTTAGACCATGCTACTGCAAGAGGGGAGTCCAGGGAAGGGGGAAGGCATGCAGTTGGCAAAGGTGCCAATCCTCCAGGGGTCTCCCAAAGAAGGACTTTGGTCTCTGTGTTAACCAGGTGCTGGGTTGGCAGAGGACCTTGAGGCCAGACCTCAGAACTGGCAAGGGGGGTTGAGAGTCCTGTTCCTCTCAGTCAGGAACCCCTAAATTGAGCAGGTGGTGGCAGCACGCCCAGTGGCAGGAAGATTAGCTCCCTCCAGGAGTTGGCAACCCAAAAGGGAGTTGACGGGACTGGGTCTGAAGCCCAAATCAGGCTAGTTCCGCCACAGATACTACAGGTCATCAGTCCCTGAGTATTTTATATGTGACAAGGGTTACTCGTCTGTTGAGGCAGCTAAACTGATACACACCGACAAAACTTAATTTAACAGCCGTTAACCCAGGAAACAGTGCTTGAAACCCATAAAAATTGTTAATGGATTTTATAGTCCTAGTTCTAAAACTTGCCATATCGTTCACAGCTCTCAGCTGCCTGGTCTAGGATTAACCAGGCTGCCCAAGATATAAATATGTGGCTCTGATTTGTCACAAATAATTTCTCAGACTTGATGCTGGAATGATTTTTGGCTGGAACGACTGAGTGCGAGAGCAGAGGCATCCATTCGGTCAGGGCTTTTTTGGCAGAAAAAGCCCAGCAGGAAGTCAGGCCACACTCCTGATGTCACCTTCGTTTCACACAGGGCTTTCTGTAGGAAAAGCCCATCAGGAGCTCATTTGCATATTAGGCCACACCCCCTGACATCACCAGACATAACTACGTTCCTGCTCAAAAAAAGCCCTGCATTCCCTTAACTGACCACAGTCCAAATTAAAGTGACCTGGACTGTGCGAATAACAGCAAGTACCCCAATTTGGGTATCTCCAAAGGGGGGGGGGGGAAGTCCACTCAATGTAGGGTGGTTATTTTTTGTATTCTGTTCTATTTTAGGATTGTAATTATAGTATTGTAGCATTAGTGATTGATGTAGTTTGTACCATCATAAGTTGTTTCTGAATAGATTGTGTTTGAAATAATTTTTGTTATTTTTCCACAGTTATTTGTTTGTTTTAACCTTCAGGCAGTAGCTGAATATCTCCAGGGATAACAACTAATCCTCCAGGTGACAGAGCAGTTGACCTGGAGAAAATGGATACTTTGGCAGCGTACCCCTCCACTGAAGCCCCTCCCCTCCAGAGACTCTGCCCTCCTCAGGCTCCACCCCCAAAATCTCCAGGTATTTCCCAAGCCAGCACTGGCAACCTGTGCCTTTATACCTAATACATTTTGCATTCTGAAGTACTGTAACTGAGCAAAGGAAATCTCTGGGATGTCTTGCTTTAACTGCTTCCAAGGAGGGAGGGAACTGCGCTGCTGAAACGGTAAGGCCACGTAACAATAGAAGAGAGCACATATTTACCAGAAAGACCACTGGCTCCCCTATGAACCTTCCCAACCACTGTGGTCATCTTCAGGGGGCCTCCTTTAGGTTCCCTCGGCCTTCTGATGGGTGGCAACATGGGAGAGGGCCCTCTCAGTAGTGGCACCAAAACTCTGGAACTCTATTCCCCAGGGAGATCTGCTTGTCCTCTTCTGGGACCATCGTTCACCACTTGCTGAAGCCTTTTTCAAAATGTCACTTGGTGTTCCCTCAAATGATCCCTTCTTCCTCCCTATCCTTATTTAAGCTCTGGTTTTAAAATGTTTAACGGAGCCCTTTGGCGCAGAGTGGTAAAGCTGCAGTACTGCGGTCTGAACTCTCTGCTCACAACCTGAGTTCAATTCCAGTGGAAGCTGGACTCAGGTAGCCAGCTCAAGGTCAACTCAGCCTTCCATCCTTCAGAGGTCGGTAAAATGAGTACTCAGTTTTCTGGGGGGAAAGTGTAGATGACTGGGAAAGGCAATGGCAAACCACCCCATAAAAAAGTCTGCTGTGAAAACGGCCTGATGCGATGTCACCCCAGAGTCGAAAACGACTGGTGCTTGCACAGGGGACCTTTCCTTTAAAATGTTTTAATCAGGGACTTTTTTTTAACAGGAACGCACGGAAATGCAGTTCCAGCTGGATTGGCATCTGGGGGTGCGGCCTAAAATGCCAATGAGTTTCTGCTGTAGCCCTTTTTCTGTAGAAAAAGCCCTGGTTTTAATGCTGTATTTGTTTGGTTTTAATCGCTTTTTATATGAGATTTTTATGTGAGATTTTAATCTATATATTTTGTTAGCTGCCTATGTGACCGTATAAAGGCACAAATGCAAAGTCAAAATTTTGTTGATAAAAATAAATAATAAACCAAAGAGAGACATTTGATTACAGGACTCTGTTATGGCCATGTTTATGCATACATAGAATGCGACTAAAATCACATCCCAAAGTTGTAGGGTGTGGACTCTGAAGCCTGATGTGAGAAAGAAGACAAGTCAAAAGATGCTTCTTACCTTTGGTCATCAGATCGAGAAGGACTTCATCTTGTAGCAGCTGATCAAGGGCTGGCTGGGGAAGATATCCTAAAATGCAGAACGAGTATACAGCTCTCAGTAACTCCACATTTGGGATCCTGGCCAGGTAGCCAGTCAAGCCGTCATTCAGAACCTGGAGGAACCTTCAAAGAGAAGAGGAAGTCACAGACAGAAACAAACGATTGATCCACACATTTCTAAAAACCAGATTACCAGACTACTTACTTCCTAGTAAACACACTGTAAAAATGAGGGGTGTGCGGAAATTATGACCTATTTGTGCTTAAATTAACAGTGACTAGTGTTCCCTCTAAGCTGAGTTAGTGTGGGCTAGCTCACAGTTTAGCCTCCAGCTCACACATTTTTCATCTTAGCTCAGGAAGGATGACCCCAGAGCACACTAATTTATTGCAGTAGCTCACAACTATAATGCCAGGAGCTCACAACTTTAATGTCAGTAGCTCACAAAGTAGAATTTTCGTTCACAAGGCTTTGCAGCTTAGAGGGAACACTGACCGTGACACTTGCAATCCTCATAAAACGGCCACAGAGCTAAATGACATTAGTCTAGGGCAAGGCAGGTCAAATATGCAGTTCGGGGACCAAATCAGGTCCCCAGAGGGCTCCTATCAGGCCTCTGAGCAACTGGCTGTCATATGCTTCCTTCTCCCTCTCTCTTGCTTCCTTCTGCATAACGGCTTGCTTTGCCAAGCTCTCTCAATCACACAGCAAAGCTACTGAGCCAAGTCTCTCTTCCTTCTATTGATTGAGGCTCCTCCCCCTCCTGGTCCCCTGGGGAAGGAAGGAAAGAGACATAACTTCCTTTGCCCAGTTCCCTGCATCCCATGGAAGAAACACAAAGAAAGTACCTTTAAGACCAAGTGCTAATGTTTTAAGCGTTTTTTAAAAAATCTTTGTGTTTGTCTGTGCCCTTTATAAAGTTTATATCTCTGCTACCTAATCATAAATAGATACACACATGGCCCAGCCCAACCCAACATGGATCCGCCCAACAAGGTCTCATTTATGTCAGATTCAGCCCTCATAACAAATGAGTTTGACACCCCTGGTCTAGGGCTTTAAGTTTACACCTGGATACAGGTGTTACTGACCCATGGGGCGATGTCACATCCTGATGTTTTCTTTACAGATCTGCCCAAGCTACCTATGCCAATGTCCAACTGCAACAGCCTCCGGTTAAAAAAAACAACAACCCACAAGTTGTGTGATGACACTCGAACAAAAATTATTCCAGAGCTAGAACCTACTGCTGTTCTTGGCCTTGAGGGACATGGTTGAGCAGAGAATAGGCTCGAAGAACAATCAGAATATCCTTCATGTTCAAGGAATCGGGATGCAATATCATTTTCTCAGCAAAAGTATTCATCAGCTCGACTGGGCGAAAGCCAAGATTCTCAAAGGCCGAAAGGAAGAGCACTATCTGAAATCAGAAGAAGAAGAAATTAGGTTTATATTCCGTCCTATACTCTAAATCTCAGAGTGGCTCACAATCTCCTTTACCTTCCCCCCCCTCCCCCGGCAACAGACACCCTGTGAGGTAGGTGGGGCTGAGAGGGCTCTTGCAGCAGCTGCCCTTTCAAGGACAACTCCTGCGAGAGCCATGGCTGACCCAAGGCTATGCTAGCAGGTGCAAGTGGAGGAGTGGGGAATCAAACCCAGTTCTCCCAGATAAGAGTCTGCGCACTTAACCACTACACCAAACTGACTTAATTCAGTTTATCGGTGCACTTCTGAGATGGCAGCCTGAACAGCGATGCAGGCACGTCACCGTTTAAATGAATTGTTTAGGAATTCTGAGAATAAAAACCCCTCTGGCTGTAGCAGTAACTCTTCAGATCCTAGACACTAACTTTTTTTCTGACTACTGCTAATCTCTCTGGCAATCCATCCAGAAATTTTATTTTGCCCTAATACAAACTGTCTGACCTATGCTTACCCTGTCTCACTCCTGACAATTTCATCTGTACAGTGGACCCAAAAATTCCACATCTATAACAATAATTCAAAAGGCAAAATAGAAATAGAATTTCACCACTTTGATACTGTAGGAAAAAATATACATGTCGGAATAAGTCCTCCAATAGCCTCGTCTGCCTCCAGGAGTTCTGGGGGCAAGTCAAGGGCTTATGTCCCCTCTGGGACCGCCTTTTCTTGAGGCAGTCGGTACCAAGAAGCCTCAATGCAGCAAAGAGGGAGAGGGGATGAAGTTCACCCTGTTCCCTCCTCCCTCCTTTCTATCAGCTTTCCTGGCTCTCCTTCCTCCTCAGCCCTCTTCCCTTCTCCCCTTTAAAGGCCACTCTGCAGGCGGAACAACCCTGGACTCCTCCTCTCCCTCGTGAACCCTTTGAGGACTTGGCATGACAGGCAGAGTCCTGGTCCAATGAGGCTTTATATTCATTAGATAGATCCAGGTGGGCAGCCATGTTGGTCTGAATAAGCTTTGTTGATCTTAAATGTGCAACTTGACTCCTGCTTTGTTCTATTTATTAGGAGGAGAAGATTGGATTTATACCCCGTCCTTCACTACTTGAAGGAGTCTCAGAGCAGCTTACAATCTTCTTTCCCTTCCCCTCCTCACAACAGACACCCTGTGAGGGAGGTGAGGCTGAGACAGCTCTGATAGAAACTGCTCTTGAGCAGAACTGCCCTGAGAGAACTTGTGGCTGACCTAAGGTCATTCCAGCAGGTGCATGTGGAGGAGCATGGAATCCAGCCCAGTTCTCCCAGATTAGAGTCCACACGCTTAACCGCTGCACCAAACTGGCTCTCTAAAATCACCGTTCACCCGAAGGGCTTCATGGCAACTTACAGCATTAAAACCGATAGGGTAAAACAGCATGAAAACAAATTAAAAAATATTAACATTAAAATATTAAAATACGTGGCTATCGTTATTCCACTACTAAAGCAGGCAAAACATGCAGTTGCTCTTCAAATGCCAACCTATGCAATTCGGCCTTGCATGCCCTGTGGAAACTAGACAAGGCCAGCAGGGCACGGGGGTCACCTAAAAGCACATTCCACAGGGCAGGGGCCACAACTGAGAAGGCCTTTCCCTGGGTGACAGCTAACTGAGCCATTCTGACTTGCTGTCTGAAGCTCCCTGTGTCCCTTACCAGGCCCTCTAAATTCACTTGCACCTGGGCTGGGTAAAGCATGTGCCTTATCCCCTGGGCTCTGCCCCCCCCCCATCAGACCCCATCTCAGCCTCCCGGTCAGTGGCTCCCTCGTCAACTGCAGTCTACCTCCGTCTCCTGCCTCTGCCCTGCCATTATCTGCTTTCCTCAAAACGCTCCCTCTGCCTACAGCTTGTGATCCAGCTGGGGACCCCGCCATGCCATCCCCCAAAGTCCCGTGCTCTTCAAAGTCACACCCCCTCCCTCGATTGCACTGCAGTTTGAGGGAGGGACGGTGGCTCAGTGGTAGAGCATCTGCTTGGTAAGCAGAAGGTCCCAGGTTCAATCCCTGGCATCGCCAACTAAGAAGGGTCCAGGCAAGTAGGCATGAAAAACTTCAGCCTGAGATCCTGGAGACCTGCTGCCAGTCTGAGTAGATAGACAATATTGACTTTGATGGACCAAGGGTCTGATTCAGTATAAGGCAGCTTCATATGTTCATACGCCATGTTTCTTGGGGACCCAACTGATCCCCTCCGCCCCCTTGTTCTGCTGCCCTTTCATACCACTGGAAAGGGCTGGCAACAAACTCTCCACGGGAGATAAGTGCGAAGGAAGAAGAAGATGATATTGGATTTATATCCCGCCCTCCACTCCGAAGAGTCTTCCTCCCCCACAACAGACACCCTGTGAGGTGGGTGGGGCTGGAGAGGGCTCCCACAGCAGCTGCCCTTTCAAGGACAACCTCTGCCAGAGCTATGGCTGACCCAAGGCCATTCCAGCAGGTGCAAGTGGAGGAGTGGGGAATCAAACCCGGTTCTCCCAGATAAGAGTCCACACACTTAACCATTACACCAAACTGGCTGTGTGCGCTACCCCCGAATTCCTATCGAGCACTACAAAACAAGCTGCATCAACGAAGTACAGATGAGAAACTGTGTCAAGAGTGAATTTGTCATCTTCCAGGCGGAAGCCAGAAGGAAACGGCACAGAAGTCAAGGATCCCCGCTGGCCAGACTCCTCTGCTAGTGCTAAAGATCAACTGACATCTAAAAGAAAGATAACCAGTCTCCATATGCGGCAGTTTCAGATTTCAGCATGTACACTGGACTGCTGCCATCAGTTTGATGTCTGAATCTGCACTACGAAAGGCGTACGGACAGCAACGGGTACTCCAAATTTACGACCAGCATAAAAGCATTACGAGGGTACAATCATAAGAACGTAAGAGAAGCCATGTTGGATCAGGTCAATGGCCCATCCAGTCCAACACTCTGTGTCGCAGAGTGGCCAAAAAAACCAGGCGCCATCAGGAGGTCCATCAGTGGAGCTGGGACACTAGAAGCCCTCCCATTGTTCTCCCCTCCCCCCAAGCATAATGAAGAATACAGAGCATCACTGCCCCAGACAGAGAGTTCCAACAATAAAAAAAGGTAAAGCTAGTCCCCTGTGCAAGCACCAGACATTTCCGACGCTGGGGTGATGTCACATGCAACGTTTTCACGGCAGACTTTTTACAGGGTGGTCTGCCACTGCCTTCCCCAGTCATCTACACTTTCCCCCCAGCAAGCTGGGTACTCATTTTACTGACCTCGGAAGGATGGAAGGCTGAGTCAACCTTGAGCCGGTTACCTGAACCCAGCTTCTGCTGGGATCGAACTCAGGTCGTGAGCAGAGAGCTTGGACTGCAGTACTGCAGCTTTACCACTCTGCGTCACGGGGTTACTCCAAAAATACCCTGTGGCTAATAGCCTCTGCTCCATGTTTATCCAATCCCCTCTTGAAGCTATCCAAAATAGTTAGGTCTGCACAGGAACTCATTTAGCTTTTGCAAAGCTGCTGGTGGAGCTATGAATACCCCCTTGCCCGCCCCCCCCCAGTTTACCTGTTTGTTGTCCCACATGTAGAAGGCTGATGCAATGTAATTGGCTATTGCAGAGAAGAGTGTAGTGTTACGATACAGAAGGTCATTGGACGATCTCAAAACAGTTAGCAATCGCCAGAATGAAATTCCCTCGATATTCTCTAATATATATACAGAAGAAGAGCCAAGACCAAAAAAAAAAAGTTTAGAAGTGGTACTAAATGCCTTAAAAACAGATGGACTTTGTGCATTTACCGAGTCATAAATACGCCATGGGAATAAATATTACAATAGTTGAGAATACGGGAGCAGAAGATGACTAACAGCAAAGACCTGCGCACAATGCAGTGGAATTCAGGACTTTTATTTTGACAGGCTTGACACCACCACCCCTCCCCAATGCCATTACAGGAGCTTGAAGCCTCCTTCAAGTCACAAAATCCATTCACCACACAGCATTGGGGAGGGGCTGTGATTGCATGTTAAGAAAACCACGCCTAAAGACCCCTGGGGCCCCCAGAACTAGCTGCACTGCTCTTTCAATTCTGGCCTGTTTACTGCACGACAATCTGCACATAAGGCTAATCCAAATATAACTCCATGCAAAGTGTTGGATAACCATATTCTTTAACCAGGGATGGAATTCTAGCAGGAACTCCTTTGCATATTAGGTCACACACCCCTGATGTACCCAATCCTCCAAGAGCTTACAAAAAAGAGCCTTGTAAACTCTTGGAGGATTGGCTACATCATGGGGTGTGGCCTAATATGCAACGGAGCTCCTGCTAGAATTCCACCCCTGCCTTTAACCATCCTCACTTCTCACTTCGGTTATCTTTCGTTGCTGTTGCTGCTCCTCACCAAGATGGCTCTGCATAAAATCTTACTTAACAGGCATCTTCCTCCAGCTTAAAGAAAACAGACGAGGGAGGAGGCTGATGGCTCAGTGGAAGAGCGTCGGCTTGGCATGCAGAGGGTCCCAGGTTCGATCCTTAGAAACTCCTCCTAAAAGGATCACCTAAAAGCAGGTGATGTGAAAGACCTCTGCCTGAGACCCCGGAGAGCTGCTGCCAGTCTGAGTAGACAGTATTGACCTTGCTAGGCTGATGGGCCTGATTCAGTATAACAAGATAAGGAAACCGCCCCCGCCCCGTAAATAATATATTGAAGTCTTCACAAATTCCTCACAATGCAATAGTATAGAGTACAATATCAGACAGACGCCTCAGACACAATATCAACATTCACAGAAAGCAATGAAATTAAGACTTTAATGTATTATATACTGGGGGTTTCCTTATTGATTACCCCTGGGGTCCCTGTGTGTTTGCTTATTAGTCTGATTAAGGCAGATTCATGAGTTCAGTGTGTTCCAAATGGACATGCTATGACCCTGGAAGAGCATTATACTCTACTCGTCAAAACTTACTGGTGATCCCTGGCCCTAAAGAGGTCCAGCTGTCCTCTACGAGGGCTGGGACTTTTCAGTCCTGACCCCGACCTGCTGGAACTCTCTGCCAGGGAACATCAGGGCCCTGAGAGATCTTTTACAGTTCCGCAGGGCCTGTAAGGCCAGGGCTTTTTTTGTAGCAGGAGCTCCTTTGCATATTAGGCCACACACCCCTGATGTAGCCAGTCCTCCTGGAGCTTACAGTAGGCCCTGGACTAAGAGCCCTGTAAGCTCCTGGAGAATTGGCTACATCAGGGGGTATGTTGCCTAAGATGCAAAGGAGTCCCTGCTACAAAAAAAGCTCTGCATAAGGCAGAGATGTTCCGCCAGGCTTTTAATTAAGGATGGTGACCCCCCACCCAACATCCCTTGGGGGGTCTTCCCCCTTGATGCTGTGTCCCGAAATCTGGATTGGAAAAACCATAACAGGATGCCATCAGGGTTTATAATGGTTATTTCAATCGATTTTATTGGTTTTAAATTTTTGTATTAATTGATTGTGCTATACATCGTCCAGAGCCTGGCACTGGTCAGGATGGGACGATTTATCAAGTCAAAGATATAAATCAGGGGTGGCCAAACTGTGGCTCTTGAACCCCCCACTGCCCTGTTGGAGAAGGCATTTCTCTCTTTAAATAGCTTCCCCAGTTGGTGGCTTGGAGAATGCATCTAAAGTTAAAGTTGCTTTCTTTCCACCTCTCTTCCCCCCATTTATTTGCCTGCCTGCCTGTCTTGCGGCTCTCAAACATCTGAAATTCATATCTTGCAGCTCTCAAACATCTAACATTTATTCTATGTGGCACTTACATTAAGCAAGTTTGGCCACACTTGATATAAATGAATGAATGAATGGTAACCAGACTAAACTAATAAATAAGTGTGGGGGGAACAGCAATCTGAGATATTCACAGCAACTTACCTATTACTTTGTCACTGCACACGTTCAGAATGGGAATGGAGCGGTGATTCATTTCAGCCAGCGCGCTGAACATATGCAGAGCATTGGGGAGCGTCAGCTGGTTGAGTTGACTCAAAAGCTTGTTCTGAAAAAGCCAAATGGGCTGAAATTAGAATCAGGTGGTCAGAAGCAAGAGAACAAAGTTTGAGCCCCGCGGCACCCTTTAAGATCAATGAAGTTCAATTCTCAAGGAGGCTTACAAAACAATTTAAAATTTTAAAAAACAAAAAACCTGAAATTTCAAAAACACAATTTTAGGACTGCTTTAATTAAACACAGCCCTGAATAAAGCAGTCCAGGAGTATCAAACATGTAGCCCAAGGGTCAAATCAGGCCCCCAAGCAACTGGCTCTTATCTGTTTCCTTTTCCCTCTCTCTTGCTTCCTTCTGCATCACAGCTTGCTTTGCTAGGCTTGCTCAGTTGCACAGGAGCTACAGAACAAAACCTCTATTTTCTTCGTTGGTTGAGGCTTCTCCCCCTCTTGGTCCCCTGGGGAGGAAGCGAAAGAGCCACAGCTTCCTTTGCCCAATTCCCTGGATCCCATGGGAGAAATACAAAGAAAGCAACTTTTAAGACCAAAAAGTGCTAATGTTTTAAGCATGTTTTAAGGGTTTTTTTTTTAAAAAAAACCAAACTTTAGTTGTGTTTGTGTCCTTTAAAAAGTTTATATCTTCGCTACTTAATCTTAAATAGGTGCACACGTGGCCCGGCCCAACATGGCCCGGCCCAGCCCAGCCCAACAAGGTCTCATTTATGTCAGATCTGGCCCTCATAACAAATGAATTCAACACCCCTACTCTAAACCTTCTGAGCAACTGAATCTTTTCTCTGCTGTTTGAAGTAATGTGGGGGGACGGACGGTGGCTCAGCGGTAGAGCATCTGCTTGGTAAGCAGAAGGTCCCAGGTTCAATCCCTGGCATCTCCAAAAAAGGGTCCAGGCAAATAGGTGTGAAAATCCTCAGTTTGAGGCCCTGGAGAGCTGCTGCCAGTCTGAGAAGACAATACTGACTTTGACGGACCAAGGGTCTGATTCAGTATAAGGCAGCTTCATATGTTCATATGTTCACACAGGGGAGAGTTGGCCACACTTCCTGTCATTATTGATTTCTTGGCAGGAACTACATATACGTGACGCGACTAAGTCTCTAATTTTACCTCCACTTTTGTCTTAAGAGACAAGGGCGAGTCCTGTCCGATACATTTCATCAGCGTTTGCAGTATAAACATGCTTGAGATCTTGGGGATTCGCTGCTCCACCAGCAATCTAGTGAGAAAGATGAGACTTCATCAGGAAACGGAGACAGAACAGGCACAAACAGGCGTAGCACGCAGGTAACATTAAGAACGGTTCACATCATTTATACCCTGCCTCCTAGCTTACATCATTCTCCCCTCCTCCATTTTATCCTTCCAACACCCTGTGACGTAGTTTCAGCTGAGAGTGCATCACTGGTCCAAGGTCACCCAGCCAGCTTCAATGGCAGAGCAGGGATTCGAACCTGGGCCTCCCACATCCTCATCCGACACTCTAACCAGTGCACCACGCTAGCTCCCAGCAAAGTAACATATACAGAACCACACAGCAACATATGAGCGAGGTATTGTAGCTTATATACCGACCAGTTTGGGTATTCCTGAAGATTATTTTACACAGTGTAACTTGAACACAAGAAACTGCCCCTCCTGAGTCAGACCCTCGGTCCATCAAAGTCAGGACTGGCTACACAGACAGGCAGCAGCTCTCCAGGGTTTCAGGCAGAGGCCTTTCCCATCACCTACTGCCTGGTTCTTTCAATTGGAGATGCTGGGGATTAAATCAGGAACTTTCCGCGTATCAAGCAGAGACTCTTTCGCTGAGCTACAGAAAGTTTGCCTGGATTAACTGAAAGTGGTCACTATCAGAGTCCTTATGGTAGATGACTATGGGGATGTGGATGTAATCTACATGCAGCAGGAGACTGTGCTTGGCTGGCTCACCTTGCAAACGTCCTCAGTTCACCTGCACACAGGTGGCTCAGGGGAAGAGCTTCTGCTAGGCATGCAGGAGCCTCAGTCCCTGGCCTCTCCAGTTAAGAGGATCAGGTTGAAGGTGATGTGAAAGACCTCCGACTGAGATCCTGGAGAGCCACTGCCAGTCTGAGTAGACAATACTGACCCTTCAGGGCTTTTTTGGAGCAGGAACGCAGTTCCGGCTGGCTTGGCATCAGGGGGTGTGGTCTAATTTGCAAATGAGTTCTTGTTGGGCTTTTTCTACCAAAAAAAGCCCTGCTAACCTTGATGCGCCAAGGGTCCGATTCAGTATAAGGCAGCTTCGTGTGTGAAGCCCAGTGATGGTTACAACCGCTGATGCCACCTATGCTTACAGGGGCCTGAAGCCTGTTTGCCGGGTACCTCATTCCTGGTTCAACTTTTACATCTAAAGCTTCCTTAATTCCTGAATGTCTCCTTGGGGAATGCCACGCATGGTCTCAAATCCAACCAGGGGTGGAATTCTAGCAGGAGCTCCTTTGCATATTAGGCCACACACCCCTGATGTAGCCAATCCGCCAAAAGCTTACCAAAAAAAGCCTTGGAAGATTGGCTACATCAGGGGGTGTGGCCTAATATGCAAAGGAGCTCCTGCTAGAATTCCGCCCCTGAGTCTAACTATTAGCCAGGAATGACCCTGCTTAGCTTGCAAGATCTGATGAGATCAGGCTAGCCTGGACCATCTAGGTCAGGGCTGAATAACTACAGCACCTGCAAAACAAAAATCTTGGAAGGAGGAGGAGGGTTGGATTTATACCCCACCCTTCAGTTGGAGCATCAGAGCAGCTTACAATCTCCTTCCCTTCTTCTCCCCACAACAGACAGGTGGGGCTGAGTGAGAGAACTGCTCTTGAGAGAACAGGGACGGGCCCAAGGCAGGCCCATAGCTACAAGGGGGCCTGTGAGGGCACAGCCCCCCGACTTCTGGGCGAGGTCCCCTGACTGGAGGCCCCACCCAACCCCCAGGGCCTCTGCCATGGTTCTGGGGGCTGCTGCTGGCCCCATGACCATTTGGCAGGTGAGGGCAGAAGCAGTTCCAGCCTCCCGCTGGAGTTAAAGGGCTCCCAATCAGCTGTTTCACAGGTCCTTTAACTAGCACAGGGGCTGGGGCTGCTTCTGTCTCCAGCCCTGCACACTATTTTAATGGTGGGGAAGGAAGGGAGGGTGGTGGCGGGGAAAGCAGCAGGGAGAGGAGAGGAGGGAAGGGAAGCTCTTCCTTGCCTGCCCCTCACCACCACCCTCCCTTCCTCGCCATTAAAATAGCACTGCGGGGCTGGAGGCAGAAGCAGCTGATCTAGTTAAAGGGCCCGCGAAACAGCTGATCATCGGGCCCTTCAACTGGCAGGGAGGTGGGGGGCTGCTTCTGCCCGGATTGCTGGTTTCTCCTGGCCTCTTTCCCAGTTTCCCTCCCTCCCTTCCAAGCCCCGATCGCTGCCCGCCTCCTTCTCCTCCCTTCCAGTCCCAGCCCCGATCGCTGCCTTCTCGCTGCCTCCTTCCCCTCCCTCCCAGTCCCAATCCGGCTTCTCCTGGCCTCTTCCCCTGCCTCCCAGCCCTGATCGCTGCATTCTCGCCTCCTTCCCCTCTCTCCCAGCCCCGATCGTTGCCCATTCTCCTGCCTGTCATTCTCATTGCCACCCTCCCTTCCTGAGGGGGGAGGGTGTCAGAGAAGGAGAACAACTAGAGGGAAGGTCATGTGGGGCGCTGGGGGGCATCAGTGCCCCCCGAAAAATGTAAATGCCCCCAATCTTCCAAATCCTGGCTACGGCCCTGGCCCAAGGTCACCCAGCTGGCTGCATGCAAAGGAGTGGGGGATCAAACCCGGTTCTCCAGATTAGAGTCCGCTGCTCTTAACCACAACACCAAACTGACAAGACCCTTTGCTCTTTCCTTACTGCATTCCAGTTTGGAGAGCTTCCACGTTCTTGCATTTATCCATCCCTTGCACGGTAGAGGCGATGACAGAAAGACTTCGGTCATCAAAGTCATTCAGACGCTCCTATCCGAAACACAAGAAGGCCTAGAAAGTTAGGAGGAGGCTGAACTGCCAGTTTGCAGCCATCTTTTAGCCAAGAGAAAAAACATGGGCTGTGAAAAGATCTCAATCTTAAAATAGTTAATTGTGAGAACTTCCCCAGTGAGGTTTACTCTGTAGCATTTTCAGTTCAAACTCCACATCGGATTGCTTGAGCAACATTAAACGTGTCTTTGAAATACTGGATTTGTTTGCCTATGACCCACTGGTCTGTGAGCACAACGTACAGAGTACAGGAAAAGGCATCTATTTACCCTGCTTGTAACAAGACCATTCCACACTTACTCTTGCATTCAGGGACAGGCTAGGAGGTAAAAACAGCCCTGGAAATCCACCCCACAGACACAACAGAGGGGGAGGAAAGGCTTTTTGTGGCTTTCACCTTCAACAGCAGCTGCGGCAGCCACTATCACTTAGCACCCATCTACCTGGGGCAGGGGGGCACGTGCTGGTTTGTGGTGGCAGCGGTTCCTCCTCCTTTGCGGAGGCCACCAGCTAGCAGTAGTGGAGTCTGCCTTGTCTGGGGGCCACCAACAGCTCTCCCTCCCATCTTGGGGGGGCGCCACCTCACAAAAGCAGCAGCCCCCCCCACCACCACCACTACGCAAGACTACCCTAGTCTGGGCAGGTCTACTGGAGGAAAGAGGTCCAATGGATCTGTCCCCAGGGGCATTAATGACCAGTCTACCCTGCTTGTATTCTTGAGAAAAACACTGTGGTGCATGGAAGCTTTTCTATCTGCAAAAGGGAGACAATAAATTAGAGGTTTCAACCATTCTTCGCCTGATCTGCCACTCACCTGATGCCTAAGGAGAATAAGAATTGCCCCCAGGAGACTAAGCAATTTCCGAATGCTATGGGATGGGAATGAGCTTTGCATGCCATGCCATGCCATTGCCCTGCATCATTACCCAAGCCCGTTACCACATTTAGCCTTACGGAGATATTGCTCTTTAACTGCACAAGAGAAACCAGTAGGAACCTTCTGCCCAAGTTCTGTAATGCAGTTTGACACAGTCCTATTTAACATGGGGCTATATGCTACGGAGGTGGCCTCTAGGGCTCTCCCAATCCTCTCCCCCGACATTCAGGCCTAAATTAGGGCTCAAGCCAGGGGAGCAGCCACTGGCTAGCTCTCAGCATCCGTATTATGGATGGCAGTGCAGCACCAATAGAGGATCGCTGCAGTGATAGTCCCTGGGGCTGCTGGAGGTGGTGGCATCTTCTCTCCATCCCTTGACAATTTTGAGCATTTGTAGATTGCAGGCACTGCAGATGATGGTAGAGCGGGTCTGAGAATGCACTGCAACTTCCCACTGCTCTGCCTTTTGAAATAGGCTGCATAAGCCTATAAAGATGATGTAGGTACAAAAAGTAGGCCCAGGGGGCATTCAGAGTGTGAAAAATAAAAGCATATTTCCTTTTTGCCTAATAGAATGAACTGTAGACTATTTTTTAATTCTTAATACGTAGCATATTATGTATTATTTTTGTAAATTGTTTGTTATATGCATCCAATGATCTAAACTGGATTCTTGTATGTTAGATTTATATTTTTATTATTCATTTTTCCTATGCTCCCTTTGTATTGGATTAGATTCAATAAAATAAAATCTATTTTTAAAAAAAACAGCATGAAAAAGAGAGAGCCTTCAAGCTGCTGCTCTGTTTAGTTGCTATCAAGTCTCCACACCAGCATGTCTTTCTCACTCCTCTCCGCCCTGGCACCAAGACCAACTCAAGCTATGACTCAGGAAGAACCTGGTCTGGATTTTGCCTGTGCCACAAATTCAAACTTGACAGGTAGCAAGTGCTTGTAATGGAACATACTTGTAGCAAAAAGTGCTTGTAGGGCTCATTTATCGTCTCTTCGTATACGTACAAAACTTCCCATGCCTCCTCCTGTGGGGTTGAATTTACCTTCATGAACTGTGAAATTGAATGTACTCTACTTCCATGAACCTTGGTATTGTGAACCAATTCATATATTTATAAATAGTCTGTTGTTGAATGTATTTTGAATGAGTAAATATAAGGTGTTCATTGCTAAATATAAGGTGTTCATAATATATGGTAGGTGGTAATGGGTTCATCACAGCCCAAAGGATGTCCATCTTGCCTCTACTAGGGCCAGGGCCTTTTCGGCCCTGGCCCCAACCTGATGGAATCAGCTCCCTATGGAGATACGGGCCCTACCGGATTTGTTACCTTTCCATAGGGCCTGTAAGATGGAGCTGTTCCGCCAGGCGTTTGGGTGAGGCAAGCAGGCGTCCTTCTCCTTATTGCCTATACCATCTGCTACTCTCTCCCACAGTGATCCGCCATCTGAATTATCATATCCAGGCCACTAATTATACTCTAACCTGCACTATGAGCCCGCCCACCTTTGTCTTATAGTACTGTATTGTGTTTTAATTGTATTTTATTGATTTTATTGTAGTGACTGGTTTTATCTGGCTATGATCCGCCCTGAGCCTGCTTGGGAAAGGGCAGAATACATATTATTAGCTGCATTAGAGCTTTCCTGCTCTTTTCTACATTTATGGCCCCGACCATTATGATCTTTGATTAACTACATGCTGCAGGCACCTCTGAAATTCCGTGCGGGTTGGCAAAGGTTCTGCAGCTTACCTGGCATACCCTCAACATGGTCTGAACCAACCGAGTATTCTGCGGGACTCCAAGCCTCACCACCGCATGCAGGCTGTACGCCAAGTCATCGTGCCACATGTACTTGGCCTCCTGCATCGTGAACTGGCAGACCTGGCCAAACTGAGGGTGCTGGAACATCAGCTGTCTCTCATAATGCTTCTGCTCTTCCGACAGTCTTTTGGTCAGCATCCACATAGAGGCCAGGCAGTTGCTGATGTACTTTGAGGTAATTGGGTACCTCGGAACCAAGTCTAGGACATCGCAAGGGGACGCGCACCTTTGAAGGTCATCGAAGAACTGCCGGGTCACAGACCTTTCATCCGTTTCTTCACCTGCGCTTCCTTCTGTTGCTCCAGTGACCATGGAACCAGATGGAGGTTTGGCGAGTTCTACAGTCACTGGTCTAGAGCTTTGCATTTGATCATCTAACAAACCATTAGTGTCTCTCTGTTCATTTGCGCTGGTACTTTCTGCGCCAAGAATGAAGGTGTCTTGAGAAAAAAACCTAGCAGACAACCGAAGCCAGCAAGGAGATATGTACAATGGGCATTGCCTGAGATAAGAACTTTGTACACAGCTTTCACGGCCATAAGTCACCAACGCATATGTTCTCACCACTGTTTGAGAACTAGGTCTCACGGCAGAAGGGCATGCCTGCATTTGCCTAATGGCCCTTATAAAACAACCCAGGTTCTTATTCATTGTGCCGCTCCTCATTCAATGACTTGTTCGAAGAAAAACAACTCGCTCAATTGGTAGCGGTGCAAATCAAAACTGGATCGTGTAAGTCATCTATGGAATGAATTAAAAATGGGAGCTTCATAAACATAACATGCTAGCAAACTTTATCAAGAATTTCACAAACACAGCTCCCATGCTGAACAGTTAATGCTCAAAAAGTACTTTTCTCCCTTTCTCACAATATGAGAACTGGTGGACAGTCAATGAAATTGTTAAGCAGTCTGGTAAGAATGGATAAAAGGAAGTACTTCTTCACCCAAAGGGTGATTAACACATGGAAGTCACTACCACAGGAGGTGGTGAAGGCTGCAAGCATAGACAGGGATTGGTGTTCAGTGTTCCTGCCAGTTATTTTTCACCTTCTTAGTTGTGAAAACTAACTCTATGTTGGGTGACAGAATTGCCCTGTTAATCACCGATTGCTGTACACAACAGGATTTTGTAAAATAAGAACATAAGAGAAGCCATGTTGGATCAGGTCAATGGCCCATCCAGTCCAACACTGTGTCACACAGTGACCAAAAAAACCAGGTGCCATCAGTAGGTCCACCAATGAGGCCAGGACATTAGAAGCCCTCCCACTGTTGCCCCCCCCTCCAAGCACCAAGAATAGAGAGCATCACTGCCCCAAACAGAGAGTTCCATCTATACCCTGTGGTTAATAGCCACTGATGGATCTCTGCTCCAGATGTTGATCCGATCCAATCCCCTCTTGAAGCTGGCTATGGTTGTAGCCACCAGCACCTCCTGTGGCAGTGAATTTTCTTTCACTAACTTTTCTTTCATGAATACAGCGACTCATTTGCAAGCAGACAACGACCCTGAGGGGTATATGGTTGCCATCTCCAGGCTGGGAAATTCCTGGAGGCTTGTGGGTGGCCAGGGACTTCAGTGAGGCACAATGCCATAGAGCCCAGCCGCCAGAGCTGCCATTTCCTCCGGGCGAGCTGTAGTCTGCAGATCAGCTGGAATCCCTGAAGATCTCCAGGGCCCACCTGGAAGTTGGCAACTCCGAGCGGGGCTGGGTAGAACACGTGCTTTGCATGCAGACGTTCCCGAGCAGCTCCAATTCAAAGACAAGGAGGCAAGGGAAAGCCTCTGGCAGTCCCAAGAGGCGGGAAGGCGATAAACATCACCAACGACCTCTAGTCTCCTCGGGCCGCCACCTTCGCACCTCTCGTCTCCATGGAAACCACGGGCTTTCCCACCCTCCCAACGAACTTCCACGCGCTCACCTTCCCCGGGCTTCACTTACCGCCGGCGTCTCCTTGCGGACCACGCGCGCAGCCGCTGCCATCACGTGACCCAAACCGGAAGGCAGCACCTCCCGCTGCGGACGGCTCCCTGCGAGGGACAAACCAGCTCTTTCCGCGTTAGGGGGAAGCGGAAAGAAAGGCTTGCCGCGTTGCCAGGCAACTTTCCCTCCTGCCGCGGGACTTCCCAGCTCTTGCGGGCGGCTGCTTTCATGGCCAAGTTCGTCCTCGCAGGTGAGGCGAGAGGAGTCCCTCGGCCTCAGGGGGAGACGGCGAAGAGCTCCCTCAGCCCCCACCCCACCCCCGCGGCGTTTTGCACGGAGGAGTGTGTTGCTCCTGAGCATGCACGGAGAGCTCTTCTCTATGGGGTTTGCAAGGTTTCAGTGCTCTTACAGTGCAATCTTAAGGACTCTTTATCCATCGACGCAGATGCCGTGGAGATGGCAGCCTGGAGATGGCAACCAGAGTTAGCCGTGTTAGTCTGTTGCAGCAAAATAGCAAAGTAGCACCATTAAAACAACTAACAAATGTTGTTGTAGCACAGGGGTGACCAAATGCGGCTCGGGAGCCACATGTGGCTCTTGAAGCCCCCACCACTCCACTGGCCGGCTTGGAGAAGGCATTTGTCTCTTTCAATCACTTCTCCAAGCAAAGCCAGTCAACAGCTTGGAGAACGGATTTAAGTTGTTTTCTTTCCATCTCTCCCTCCTCTCATCTATTTGCCTTCCTACCTGCCTTTCATCCGGCTCTCAAACATCTGACATTCGTGTCTTGCAGCTCTCAAATACCTGATGTTTATTCTATGCGGCTCTTACATTAAGCAAGTTTGGCCACCACTGTTGTAGCATAAGATTTTGAGAAACACAGCTCTCTTCATCAGATGCATCGTCAGAGCCAGCTTGGTGTAGTGGTTAAGTGCACAGACTCTTATCTAGGAGAACCGGATTTGATTCCCCACTCCTCCACTTGCACCTGCTGGAATGGCCTTGGGTCAGCCATAGCTCTAGCAGAGTTTGTCCTTGAAAGGGCAGCTTCTGGGACAGCTCTCTCAGCCCCACCTCCCTCACAGAGTGTATGTTGTGGGGGAAGAAGATAAAGGCAATTGAGACTCTGATTCAGAGAGAAGGGTGGGATATAAATCTACAGTCTTCTTCGTCTGTGCTTCTTGAAAGCTTATGTTACAACAAAATTTGTTAGAGCAAAGTTTGAGTCCAGTGGCAGCTTTCAGACCAACAAACTTTAATTCTGAGTATTAGCTTCTGAAGAAGTGTGCATGCACAGGAAAGCATATACCCAGAATATATCTTTGTTGGTCTTCAAGGTGCCACTGGACTCAAACTTTGTTTTAACAAATGTTGTTGCAGCAAAAGCTTTAGAGAAACACAGCTCTCTGTGTCAGATGCATCTGATGAAGAGAGCTGTGTTTCTCAAAAGCTTAAGCTGCAACATAATTTGTTAGTCTTAAGGTGCTACTGGACTCTTTACTATTTATCCATTGAATAAACTGGAGTGGTATTCTGAGTAGACCTGTTTAGGATTACTCTTTTGATCCAGGAGTTCTTTCAGGAGCACTTTATTCAGTTAGATTCCCTACTTCTCTGTAATTTGTCAGAAGAGAGCTGTGTTTCTCGAAAGCTTATGCTACAACAACATTTGTTAGAACCAAAGCTTTTTTGTAGCAGGCACTCCTTTGCGTCTTAGGCCACACACCCCTGATGTAGCCAAACCTCCTGGAGTTTACAGTAGGCCCTGTACGTTCTTAGAGGATTGACTACATCAGGGGTGTGTGGCCTAAGATGCCAAGGAGTTCCTATTACTACTTCTAAAAAAGCCCTGGTTAGAGCAAAGTTTGAATCCAGTGGCAGCTTTCAGACCAACAAACTTTAATTCTGAGTGTAAGCTTCTGAAGAAGTGTGCATGCACAGGAAAGCATATACCCAGAATATATCTTTGTTGGTCTTCAAGGTGCCACTGGACTCAAACTTCGTTTTAACAAATGTTGTTGCAGCAAAAGTTTTAGAGAAACACAGCTCTCTGTGTCAGATGCATCTGATTAAGAGAGCTGTGTTTCTCAAAAGCTTATGCTGCAACAAAATTTGTTAGTCTTAAAGGTGCTGCTGGACTCTTTACTATTTATCCATCGAATAAACTGGAATAGTATTCTGAGTAGAACTGTTTAGGATTACTCTTTTGATCCAGGAGTTCTTTCAGGAGCACTTTATTCAGCTAGATCCCCTACTTCCCTGTAATTTTATCATTCCTAATACTTTTACGATGCTGCATTTTATGGTGTGATGCGTTGTCTCAGTGTCCTGATTATGACCCATATCTGCAATAAATGTTTCAAAGTGCCGATTAGGTGATGTTCATAAGCTCGTGATTTCTTTTAACCTTTCTCAAGTTTAACTGGTTAATTTCCAGGGATGGCTGATTGCCCTTACTATGCTAAGGCAGAACTCCTAGCTGACTACCTGCAGAAAAATTTGCCTAACTTCCGGATACATAAGATTACTCAGCATCCAGACAACTGGGAGGTAAGAACATAAGAGAAACCATGTTGGATCAGGCCAATGGTCCATCCAGTCCAACATTCTGTGTCACACAGTGGCCAAAAACCCCAGGTGCCATCAGGAGGTCCACCAGTGGGGCCAGGACACTAGAAGTCCTCACACTGTTGGCCCCCCACAAAAGGAATACAGAGCATCACTTACCCCAGACAGAGAGTTCCAACAATAAGCTGTGGCTAATAGCCACTGATGGACCTCTGCTCCATATGCTTATCCAATCCCCTCTTAAAGCTGTCTATGCTTGTAGCCACCACCACCTCCTGTGGCAGTGAATTCCATGTGTTAATCACCCTTTGGGTGAAGAAGTACTTCCTTTTATCCGTTCTAACCCAACTGCTCAGCAATTTCATTGAATGTCTACGAGTTGTCGTATTGTAAGAAAGGGAGAAAAGTACTTCTTTCTCTATTCCATGCATAATCTTGTAAATGATGTTAGTCCACTCGTGTTCAGCTCAATACTGTTCTCCTGTTTTTTCTTTCCTGTTTTAATTGCTAATGTATCTGGTTGTTTGAGCAATAAAGAACTTATTAACATGTGGCCTGGTTTGCATTGCTTTTGAATGGGCAATTTTCCTCAATAAAAACTGGTAGCCAGCATTCCCTCTAAGCTGAATTAGTGTGGGCTAGCTCACAATTTTGTAGCTTCTGGCTCACACATTTTTGTCTCAGCTCAGGAAAAATGGCCCCAGAGCAAACTTATTTATGCAGGAGCTCACAACTTTAATGCCAGGAGCTCATAAACTAGTATTTTTGCTCACAAGACTTCACAGCTTAGATCAGGGGTGTCAAACTCATTTGTTATAAAGGCCGAATCTCACATAAATGAGACTTTGTTGGACCAGGCCACGTTTGTAATAAAATGTAATGACAGGTTGCAGAGATATAAACTTTATAAAGGACACAGACTAAAACAATTAAAGATGTTTTAAAAACTTAAAACATGATTAAAGCATTAGCACTGGTTAGTCTTAAAGGTGCTTTCTTTGTATCTCTCCTATGTGATCTAGGGAACTGGGCAAAGGAAGCTCTGACTCTTTCCTTCCTTCCCCAGGGGACCAGGACAGGGAGGAGCCTCAGCCAATAGAAGGAAGAGAGGCTCAGCTCAAAAGCGCTGCTGTGCGATTGAGAGAGCCTGGCAAAGCAAACTCTCCCTAAAACCCTTCCTCTTCAAGGGAGGAGCCTCAGCCAATGGAGAAAATAGAGGCTTTGCTCTGTAGCTCCTGTACAGTTGAGCAAGCCTGGCAAAGCATGCTGTGATGCAGAAGGAAGCAAAAGAGAGGGAAAAGGAAGCAGACGACAACCAGTAGCTTGGGGCCCTGATAGAAGCCCTCTGGGGGCCTGATTCGGCCCCCAGGCCATATGTTTGACACCTCTGGCTTAGAGGAAGCATTGCTGGTAGTTCCTTCTCCAGGTTTGGTTTTGCTTTCCAAATATATTGACTGGCAGTTCCAAAAGAGATGCTGTCTGAAGCTCAAGAAAAACTCTGGCTGTTAAAGCCCCTGGTCAGCATTGTAATATACCATTCATAATTTTTTAAAGTCTTGATTTTTCTGTGCCATTAGTGCAAAGAGCATCTGACTGTCCTGCTTTCTCGGTTCTGGTTCCGACTTGGGGGAACTCTCAGTGCCTAACATCAGGGCTCTGCAGGACCTGTTACAATTCCGCAGAGCCTGCAAGGCAGATACGTTCTGCCAAGCATACGCTGGAGGGCAGCTACGGTTTTTAACAGCATGCAGTTTATTAGTTGCTCCCCCCCCCACCCTCGCAATGCTAATGTTAATTGGGGGTTAAAAATTCTGTATTGTGGTGTCATGTAGCTGTTAGGATTGTATGGCTTCAGGGCTTTTTTTGTAGCAGGAACTCCTTTGTATATTAGGCCACGCACCCCGATGTAATCCTCCTGGAGCTTATAGTAGGCCCTGTACTAAGAGCCCTGTAAGCTCTTGGAGGATTGGCTACATCAGGGAGGTGTGGCCCAGGGTTGGAATTCTAGCAGGAGCTCCTTTGAATATTAGGCCACACCCCCTGATGTAGCCAATCCTCCTGGAGCTTATAGTAGGCCCTGTACTAAGAGCCCTGTAAGCTCTTGGAGGATTGGCTACATCAGGGGTGTGTGGCCAAATATGCAAAGGAGTTCCTGCTACAAAAAAAGCCCTGTATGGCTTGGTATTTTTATATTGTTTAAATGTATTTTTTTGTACAAATCTGTTGTACACTGCCCTAAGCCTGCCCTGCAAGGAGAGTGGTATAAAAGGTTAATGAAATAAATAAATAAATGTGATCATTTAATAAATAACAAATATTCAGCTTTATTGGGAGGCCTTACAGTATGAAATAACAACAAACAAAATACTTTATTTTTCTTAACATACTCTATTGGTAGTTTTGTGTTTTTTTGCTTTTTGTTATGGTTTCTCGTTCCTTTGTGTTTTGGTTCATTGACTGTGACTCCTGATTGTTTGCTTGTCAAATATGAAGCCACACAGCATATAGTTTTGTCATCTGGGGCGACCAGAGCCTTATTGTTTGGAAGCCTTTTCTGGAGGTCGTGTTTCACATGAACCTTGGGGGGCTTTTGTATACAGAAATGGCTTCAGGAGATCTGCAAAAAAAACGGATGGAAGCACAAGCGCTCCCCAATTATTTGGAGAGAACTGTTGGACCGTGGAGGAAAAGGTCTTCTTCTGGGAGGATTTAATGAGTTCCTAGAACATGCTCAGGTAAAAAGTTACTTTCTGGGTTTCTTAAATTCCTTTTTTATCTCAGAAATTTAATAGCATTCAGATATTTATTTATCCTATCTTTCTGCCAATGTTTCAATTCTGATGGAGATTGACTTAAAACATAAATATCTCAGTTTTCAATTGAAAGGCATGAGATTTGGAACTTGTGACCCAGGAGTCTACTAATAAAAAGCAGAGAAAAGTTATTGACTGTGGCTGCTGGGAAAGGACAATAACAAGGAAGTGAACAATAAAATATCTGGCAGAGTCTGGAGCCTGGAAGGGTAGGGTTGCCAAGTCCAATTCAAGAAATATCTGGGGACTCTGGGGGTGGAGCCAGAAGACTTTGGAGGTGGAGTCAGGAGCAAGGTTGTGACAAGCATAACTGAACTCCAAAGGGAGTTCTGGGCATCACATTTAAAGGGACCACACACCTTTTAAATGCCTTCCCTCCATTGGCAACAAGGATAGGGGCACCTTCTTTGGGGGCTCAAACTTGGAGGGTGTTTTGGAGAGAGGCACCGGATACTATGCTGAAAATTTGGTGCCTCTACCTCAAAAGACAGTCCCCCCCCCCCAGAGCCCCAGATATCTGCAAATCAATTCTCCATTATGCTCTATGAGAATCTGTCTCCGTAGGGAATAATGGAGTGCTCAAAGACATTTCCCTCCCCTCCCCCTGATGACCCTAATGCGGGGGAAGGGCCTCCAAACCAGGGGATCCCCTGCCCCACCTGGGGATTGGCAACCCTATGGAAGAGTGAAGGCTAGAAAGCCCTACCATTGCAAGGAAATGCCCTAGATCAGGGGTGGCCAATGGTAGCTCTCCAGATGTTTTTTTTGCCTACAACTCCCATCAGCCCCAGCCAGCATGCCCAATGGCTGGGGCTGATGGGAGTTGTAGGCAAAAAAACATCTAGAGAGCTACTGTTGACCACCCCTGCCCTAGATGACCTTTTTGTTGGAGATTTTGGGAGTGAAGCCTGAGAAGGGTGGGGTTTGGGGAGAGGAGGTTATAATCCCATAGAGTCCAGCTTCCAAGCCACCTTTCTCTCCAGAGGAGCTGATCTTTGTCACCTGGAGATCAGTTGTCATCCCAGGAGATCTCCAGCTACCAATGGGAGGCTGGCAACCCTACCCTTGAGTTCTTTCTCTGGTTCTTCTTACATGCGTTGAAAGAATACATTTTGCTCTCCAGCTGTGGATGGAGTGGTTGTGGTGGTGTTCGAACCTCATCTGGCTAGCTGCCTGCTGATTACCCTTTTAAATCTTCAGCATTACTATAACATCACATCGGACATGATGACCGCAGAGATGCGTCAAATTGCTAAGGAGAACTTGCAGACGCACATAGAAGTTGAGAAAGAGGAGGAAGAACTTAAGAGCCTTATCAACCCCTTACACGTCTGGATCAACAGGTGGGGAGATGAGAAACAACCGTGTCCAAAGTCAATTTGGCTAGGTGTGGGGCATATCGCTTTTACATGGGATTTCAGGAATGTTCGCATAATCTGTGTTTCTTCAGAGAAATTGTAAAAGTAGCTAAATCTGGGAAATATACATACATCAGCGCACCTTTGGCTTGGAGTTTTGGCATGAAAGCAGTTCATCTCCATGCACCACAGGCTCCCCAATTACATTTACCTACTCCTGTCAATTGCACTGTGTCATAGGTCTGAATGTCTGTTTGCAAGGGTTTTTTTGTAGCAGGAACTCCTTTGCATATTAGGCCACACACCCCTGATGTAGCCAATCCTCCAAGAGCTTACAAGGCTGTTTTTCGTAAGCTCCTGGAGGACTGGCTACATCAGGGGTGTGTGGCCTAATATGCAAAGGAGTTTCTGCTAGAATTCCACCCCTGCCCAGAATTAAACTGGTTGGTCTTCAAGATGCCACTGGACTCAGACTTTTGTTAAATCAACACAGCTACCCACCTGGACTTAGAAAGCTGTAACTCTGCGTGGAACGAAACTCTTTGTTTCTAATGTTATGTTTATTTTTTAAAAGTTTAAATGAACAGTACATTAAAATTCATGCAATTACATGATAGTATATTCCTCATTACCCACCCCCTTGCTGTAAAATCAGCAGCCATTCCACAGTCTGAAAGTGATGCCAGCAGAAGTCGAATTGTAGTGTTAATTTATTTTATGTGCTACTGGGGACCGTTAAATCCTATGGAATAAAAAAAAGGATTTTTATAATGAAATCAAATAGAACTTACAGCAGTGGTGTCAAACATGCGGCCCGGGGGCCGAATCAGGCCCTCTGGGGGCTCTTATCAGGCCCCCGAGCAATTGGCTGTCATCTGCTTCCTTCTGCATCACACCTTGCTTTGCAAGGCTTGCTCAATTGCACAGGAGCTACAGAGCAAAGTCTCTATTTTCTCCATTGGCTGAGGCTCCTCCCTTGGGGAGGAAGGGGGGAGGGAGAGCTTGCTTTGCCAGGCTCTCTGAATTGCACAGCAGAGCTACTGAGCCAAACCCCTCTTCCTTCTATTGGCTAAGGCTTCTCCCCCTCCTTGTCCTCTGGGAAAGGAAGGAAAGAGTTGGAGCTTCCTTTGCCCAGTTCCCTAGATCCCAAGGGAGAAATACAAAAAAAGCACCTTTAAGACCAAGTGTTAATGTTTTAAGCATTAATGTAGACACTTTATAAAGGACACAGACAAACACAATTAAAGTTTTTTTTGTGGGGGGGTTAGAGATAGCTATCTAATCTTAAATAGGGACATATATGGCCCGGCCTGACATGGCCTAGCCCAACAAGGTCTCATTAATGTCAGATTCGGCCCTCATGACAAATGAGTTTGACACCCCTGACTTACAGCATGTTTTCGATACTAAGGTCTTGTCCATCCTGTCTTCTCTAATCAGAGCCGCTGGTCATATCTGTTATCACCTGATCCCTTTGTTGGCCAATGGAGAAATATTCGGGTCGGAAACCGAAATCAGCCTGCATTTGCTGGATAGAAGCAACTGCAAAGAAGTTCTTCAGGGCATTGTCATGGAGTCTGAAGACATGGCCTTCCCTCTTCTCCGCAGCGTCTCCCTGCACACCGAACTGGAGGGGGCTTTCCTTCAGGCCGACGTCATCATTCTGCTCGACGACATCTTGCAGGAGACCATCCCGACGCTCGAAAACTGCGTCCGGCAAGTGACCAGCCAGTGTGAAGTCTATGGCCCTCTGATTGACAAGAACGCCAAAAGCGACGTCAGGATTGTCGTGATGGGGAGGACCTTTGCCAACCTGAAGGCCTTAATGCTGATGCAGAATGCTCCATCCGTGAACCCTCGAAACATCATCACACTGGTGATGCTGGAATGCGAAGCCAAAGCCATGCTGGCAAAAAAGCTGAATATGCATTCATCAGGTAAGGAATCAAGAAAGGACACCTGCTCACAGAATGTTTAGTGGTTTCAGATTTTTCTCTTTCCCTTTCTCAGGGTGCATCGGTGGTGACAGGGCTATTTTTGAGCAGGAGCACACAGGAATGCCGTTCCGACTGGCTTGGCATCAGAGGGTGTGACCTAATATGCAAATGAGTTCCTGATGGGCTTTTTCGACAAAAAAGAAAGCCCTGTGTGAAACAATGGAGAAACAATGGTGATGTCCTGGAGGTGTCCTAATATGAGAGTGTTTAAGAATAACATAACTTTTGTCTAAATTACATTAGCACTGGTTGGTCTTAAAGGTGCTTTCTGCTGGGTTTGTCTAGTGTGACATTGGTTAGTGTGCTGTTGCCACATTGGCACTGGGTCCTGCTGCTTGGAACTAGTAAGTCGGCACTGGGTTCTGCTGCTGAGCACTAGCACATGGCGCTGTCCTTGCAGAAATGCCAAAAGATTCTCTGTTCTGACCTTAGTTTTGTTGGATTTGGCACTTCCACAGTAGCACTGGTTCTGCCGGGCACATTGCACTGCTGCTGCTGGCTTTGCAGAATCTGGCAGAATCTGCTAGGTATGTTTATTCCTGCCTTGCTTTTTTTCTCCCATTGGAAACAACAGAGGATGGGGGCTCCCCCTTTGGGCTCCCATAGAATTGGACCCCCTGGTCCAACCTTTTTGAAACTTGGGGGTTCTTTTGGGGAGAGGCTCCAGCAGCTACACTGCAAATTTGGTGGCTCTATCTCAAGCTCCTTTCCTCCCCCACACTGAATGTACCCTAGAGATTTGCCATTGATTATAATGGCCCCATAGGGTATAATGGAGCTGAAAAATTCAGGAATCCTGAATTAATTCAGGATTCTCTTCTTTGTACGCTGAATCAGATCAGAGAATTGGCTTCGGCTTAACAAATGCCTGAATCGTGCTGAAAAGGCTTGATTCAGGTTATCATTTGGCTCTGAAATGTCAAATGCTCATCCCTAGCCAGTGGTCGACAAGCTTTGTGTGAATAATCCCTTGTTTGTTCATTGTTCTCTGTCACAGGAATAAAAAATCTCATCATCTGGGGTAACATCAGCGGGAGTACCTTCATTGACCTCAGTCACACGGAACTCTATAGCTATGACAGTGCCATCTGGGGCCCGCCAAGCTTTTCCCGTTCCCTGTTGGATGTTCTGTTTGATCGGTATTTTTCTGGATGCTGGAGCAATAACGTATCTAAACGTATCTTTGTGAAATGGCTTCCCCCCCCCACCCCCGGTTGGCTTTTCTGCTGTTCCTGAATTACTACAGGAATGCAGGTTGCAGCGTGTCGTATCTTGCAAAACTAGCTTCAGATGCTTGCTCGTTTCTCAGCTTTCTTGACAGTGTTTCCATTTTGCTATCTAAAGTCTAGGAGCCCCGTAGCACAGAGTGGTAAGCTGCAGTACTGCTTAAGCTTAAGGAGTTTACAGGGCTCTTAGTACAGGGCCTCCTGTAAACTCTTGGAGGATTGGCTACATTAAGGGTGTCTGGCCTAATATGCAAAGGAGTTCCTGCTATAAAAAAAGCCTTGGTGTCAGTTACCAGTTGCTACTTCCTGCACCAATTCAGGTCATGCAGGCAGACGCAATGAGTCAGCCAGAGACCATCGTCAGCACTGGTGAATGGGTCTGAGCTGAGTCAACTTTGCAGTGGTGATTTCCAGAACCACAGGGGCTGCTCTACTTAGCTTGGTCCTGGGCCAGCCATTGGAACTCCCCAGTCTGTCCCTGGTACGATATAACCATCTGCCCTTCTTGCATTACTACTAATGTTGATGAAGGAGTTGTGGCATCCTGTGAAGCTGAGGACTGAGATCTGAATGAAGAACATCAGAAGAGCCCTGCTGGATCCGACCAGTGGTCCATCTAGTCCAGCATCCTGTTTCACACAGTGGCCTACCAGTTCCTCTGGAAGGCCAACAACAGCCCAGAGACCAAGGCCTTCCTAAGAACATAAGAAGAGACCTGCTGGATCAGACCAGTGGTCCATCTAGTCCAACATCCTGTCTTACACAGTGGCCAACCAGTTCCTCTGCAGGGCTAACAGCAGGGCATAGAGACCGAGCCCATTCTAAGAACCCTGCTGGATCAGACCAGTGGTCCATCTAGTCTAGCATCTTGTCTTACACAGTGGCCAACCAGTTCCTCTGCAGGGCTAACAGCAGGGCATAGAGACTGAGCCCATTCTAAGAACCCTGCTGGATCAGACCAGTGGTCCATCTAGTCTAGCATCCTGTCTTACACAGTGGCCAACCAGTTCCTCTGCAGGGCTAACAGCAGGGCATAGAGACCGAGCCCATTCTAAGAACCCTGCTGGATCAGACCAGTGGTCCATCTTGTCCAGCATCCTGTTTCACACAGTGGCCAGCCAGTTCCTCTGGAGGGCCAGCAACAGGGCACAGAGGCTGAGGTCCCTGATGTGGCCTTCTGGCTCTGGGAGTCAGAGGATCAGTGCCCATGAATACGGAGGTTTCCTTCAGTCACCAGGGCTAGTAGCCGTTGATAGAGTTATCCTCCATCAATCTAATCCCCTTTTGAAGCTGTTTATTCCAGTGGCCATCACTACATCCCCTGGCAGCAAATTCCAGATTTTTATTACTCTCTGCTTATAGTAGTATTTCTTTTTGTCTGCCCTGAGCCTACTGCCCGTCAGCTTCATTGGATGCCCTCAAGTTTTAGTATTCTGTGAGAGGGAGATATTTCTCTTTGTCAGTTCTCTCCATCCCATGTGTTATTTTATAAACCTCTATCACAGGGGTGGCCAGACTGTGGCTCAGGAGCCACATGTGGCTCTTTCACATACATTGTGTGGCTCTCGAAGCCCTCACTGCCCCATTGCCTGGCTTGGAGAAGGCATCTGTTTCTTTAAATCATTTCTCCAAGTCAAGCCAGCCATCCTTTCACTATGCTTTAAAAAAAACACTTGTGTTGTTCTCTCCCCCCGCCCCGGACAGTGAATGGATGCGCTCTGAATTTGTGGCTCAGCTGGGGTCCCAGAGTTGTTGGGGGCACCACTGGCTGGGCATGGCCCCAGCGCACATCATTTCGACGGTGATGAGATACTGGTATCAGGACTCTCCCCCGAAAGAGATTGTCTCTCTCGGAGTCATCAGCGAAGGTAAACATTCTTCTTTGAGTCGAATACTATGAATACTGTGTACAATTCTGGTCACCGCACCTCAAAAAAGAGATTATAGCACTGGAAAAAGTCCAGAAAAGGACAACTAGAATGATTCAAATGTCGGAACACTTTCCCTATGAAGAAAGGTTGAAACGCTTGGGGCTCTTTAGCTTGGAGAAAGGTCGACTGTGGGGTGACATGATGGGAGGTTTACAAGATTATGCTTGGGATAGAGAAGGTAGAGAAAGTAGAACTTTTCTCCCTTTCTCACAATATGAGAACTCAAGGGCACTCAATGAAATTGCTGAGCGGTCAGGATAGAACTGATAAAAGGAAGTACTTCTTCACCCAAAGGGTGATTAACTTGTGGAATTCATTGCCACAGGAGGTGGCGGCGGCTACAAGCATAGCCAGCTTCAAGAGGGGATTGGATAAGCATATGGAGCAGAGGTCCATCAGTGGCTATTAGCCACAGCTTATTGTTGGAACTCTCTGTCTGGGGCAGTGATGCTCTGTATTCTTGTGCTTGGGGGGGGCACAGTTGGAGGGCTTCTAGCCTCACTGGTGGACCTCTGATGGCACTTGCGGGGGGTGGGGTTTGGCCACTGTGACACAGAAGGTTGGACTGGATGGGCCATTGGCCTGATCCAACATGACTTCTCTTATGTTCTAATGTTCTTATGAATAATCCTCATGGTCTTCTCTGTTGCCCTTCTCCATTATCATTAAAGGGAATAGAAAAGACATCCCCCCTCCTTCACTGTGTTAAAGGCTTTGGACTTAATCCGGCAAAGGCAGTATTAAATCGTGGGCTTTGGGGTAGAGGCAAGCTGGGCAGAGACTGGGACTCCATACCAATAAAGAGGCATAGTTACATTTACTTCTTTATCAAAATCCCCAGTTATGCAGCACTGCTCCGCCATCATGCCTGGTAGGGAGTTCATGCTACTTCTGACAGGTTCCCTGTAACCTGTGCTTTTGCTCACCTCTCACTTAGAGCCCCGTGGCGCAGAGCGGAAAAGCTGCAGTACTGCAGTCCTAAGCTCTGCTCATGACCTGAGTTCGATCCCGGCGGAAGCTGGGTTCAGGTAGCCGGGTCGGTTTACTCAGCCTTCCACCTTTCCGAGGTCGGTAAAATGAGTACCCAGCTTGCTGGGGGGAAAGTGTAGCTGACTGGGGAAGGCAGTGGCAAACCACCCCGTAAAACATCTACCATAAAAATGTCATGATGCGACGTCACCCCAGAGTTGGAAATGACTGGTACTTGCACAGAGGTCTGCCTTCACTTTAACTCAGTCCTTGATCACCTCCCAGTTCCTTACGCCTTCCAGTGAAGTGCTCACCCCTACAGTTAACTCTGCCCTTCCTCTCCAGACAGGGCCAGATCTTGGGGGGGCAGAGGGGGTGCTTGCCCCGGGTGCTGACACGGGAGAGAGCGCCAAATTGGTATGGAGTCCATTGTATTCTATGGGCCCATAAGATAGAATGGGCCCATAAGGGGGCATCATTTTTTAAATTTTGCCCCCCCTCAAAAAACATGTGGATCCAGTCCTGTCTCCAGACCCATGCCCACTTGGCTTCTGGCTTCAGTGAGCCCTCAGGACAGCTGCGCCTCTCACAGCTGTAGTTGTGGATCAACCAGCCTCATCCTACCATTGGCGTCCCTGGCCAGATCATGACTTATGTGACTCCCTGCAGGTTTCCTAAAGGCTTCTCTACTGGTCCATGCCAAGCCTGGGTGACCCAGCCCCTCAACTCTTCCCATGGCCCCGCCCCCCGGGATGCCACGCCCACCCATTTCACTGCCAGCATTAAGCACATGTTTGAATTTCTCCCACTGAAATCAGTGGAAGCATAACACCTTAGTTAAGGTGGGCCCTATCTCCTTCATTTTGTGCCAAAGGGTGATTAACATGTGGAATTCACTGCCACAGGAGGTGGTGGCGGCCACAAGTATAGCCACCTTCAAGAGGGGTTTAGATAAAAATATGGAGCACAGGTCCATCAGTGGCTATTAGCCACAGTGTATGGAGCACAGGTCCATCAGTGGCTATTAGCCACAGTGTATGGAGCACAGGTCCATCAGTGGCTATTAGCCACAGTGTATGTGTGTATATAACATTTTTTGCCACTGTGTGACACAGAGTGTTGGACTTGATGGGCCGTTGGCCTGATCCAACATGGCTTCTCTTATGTTCTTATGTTCTTATGCCAGTTATAATAGTGAACATGTGTGTGCATTTCCCTGGGAATGAAGGATGTTTCAGAGGAATTGTCTTTGTTTCTTTAGGTCAGTTTGGGATTCCTGAAGGGATTGTCTTTTCCATGCCTGTGAGATTCCAGAATGGTAGATGGGAGGTCCTTACAGAGCTAGAAGTTAATGAGAAAACTCGAGAATTTCTTCAGATTTTAGCCTCCGATCTGATTCGGGTAATATTCAAATGTTTTTGTATCCTCTAACTGCATAAATTTGGTGTAGTGGTTAAGTGCGCAGGCCCTTATCTGGGAGAACCAGGTTTGATTCCCCACTCCTCCAATTGCACCTGCTTGAATGGCCTTGGGTTAGCCATAGCTCTCTTATGAATTGTTCTTGAAAGGGTAGCTTCTGGGAAAGCTCTCTCAGCCCTACCCACCTCACAGGGTGTCTGTTGTGGGGAAGGAGATAAAGGAGATTGTAAGCTGCTTTGAGAATCTGATTCAGAGAGAAGGGCGGGATATAAATCTGCAGTCGTCTTCCTCCTCCTCCTCCTCCTCCTCCTCCTCCTCCTCCTCCTAGTTTTGGACAAAGAAGTCCCTTGGGATGTTTTAGGCTGGGGAAATGGTACAGCAGGGGAAGCTGAAGCACCCCCTCCAAGAGCACCAGTGTCCTGACCCTGACTGGGCACCATGCACAGGAGAACTGAGCAGAATTGACAGCTCATGTGTGATTGTGTGATGCAGGATGGGGACCCCAGAACCAGCTCTGCAGTGTGTAATAACATTGTTGTGGGGAGGAGGAGGAGGAGATTGGATTTATACCCTACCCTTACTACCCAAAGGAGTCTCAGAGCAGCTTACAATCTCCTTTCCCTTCTCCTCCCTACCACAGACACCCTGGGAGGCAGGTGGAGCTGAGAGAGCTCTGACAGAAACTGCTCTTGAGAGGAACAGCTCTGCAAGAACTTGTGACAGACTCAAGGTCACATCAGCAGGTGCATGTGGAAGAGTGGGGAATCGCACCCAGGTTCTTCCACATAAAAGTCCACATGCTTAACCACTACACCAAACTGGCTCTCTCCATTTTTAAAAAAATTAAATCTGGCTCTCTCCAGATTGTAATGTTACTAATACTCTCCAGATTGCAATGGTTTACATGTGAGCCCTTCATACAGACTAGGGGCTTCTGAGGCCAAACATCACATTTAACAATTCCAACCACAAAATTTCGGTATCACGATGGCTGTAATAGGGCCTTCCCACATCTTTTCTTCATGAGACAAACATGTAAAGTTTGAAAACAATAACTCACGGCTCTCCCTATAGAAAATTCTAGCAGTGTGCGCTCAGCATATACCGAGCTGAATAAATGCCCCCAAAATAACTTAATAGCGAATCTGATTTGGCTACCAAAATAACCACTCTCAAATAAAAGCCAATATTAGTCTGCTTGTATTCAAACACAGCTAGAAAGCATTTAAAGAGACCACAGTCTCCTTAAATGCCTTCTGGGTTCACTCACGAATGAACTCAGAAAGCATTTAAAGGCCTTCTGAACTCCATTATACCTTATGGGGATGGTCCTCAAAGGGTATAATGCAGCCGAACAAATTCAGGGAGTGGTATTAGTTGTTCTGTTATCTGATTTTTAATCAAAAAGCATGTTACAGGTGTATTGTAATAACAGTCCCATCTGTAAATACTATTTGGTAAACTAAACTGTTTTCTTCCCTCCTGTACAGGAAAAAGAAGTTGCATTAGGTGAATTAAATGAACTGTATCCACACAAACGAGGTAAAAGAGAACAGTAGGATACCCAATTGCTTTCTGTAGCACCTAACCCAGCCTGTATCTGAAGACTATAATGATCCCCATATGTTACAATGAAACTGGGGGGGGGGGCAGTTTTTTGCACACCCCTGTTATGCTTTTCAGTATGATCTGTAAGCTGCCTTCAGTCACAATGAAAAGTGGGATATAAATATTGGAATAAATAAGTAGCTGGGGCAGGTTGATAACATTTAAGCAACTTCCTGTTTTTCCCCTATTAAGCAGGGTTCTGACAGTGATTGTCCTCTGTTATACTTGACCTGAATTGCTGGTTGTCATATTGCACTAAAAAAAAACCCAAACAAAGAAAGACTGCAAGAGTTTTTTTGCTCCCTAAATGGTGGTATGTTTTCTAAGGCGCGGGATGATGGTCTGAGGCCAAGTCTATCAGTACAGTGGCCTGGGGTGGGTAGATCTGTTCTCTGAAGGACACGTTACCTGAGCCTGCTTCAGCGGGGAAGGTGAGATATAAATCTGAGAAATAAATAAATAATAGTGGCAAGGGGAGGGTAGACCTGTTCTCCAGAGGACAGGTCTACCAATATAGTGGAAAGAGCTGGGTAGATCTGTTCACCAGAGGACAGGTCTACCAGTATAGTGGAAAGGGTTGGGTAGACCTGTTTCCAGAGGACAGGTCTACCAGTATAGTGGAAAGGGCTGGGTAGACCTGTTCTCCAGAGGACAGGTCTACCAGTATAGTGGAAAGGGTTGGGTAGACCTGTTCTCCAGAGGACAGATCTACCAGTATAGTGGAAAGGGTTGGGTTGACCTGTTCACCAGAGGACAGGTCTACCAATATAGTGGAAAGGGATGGGTAGACCTGTTCTCCAGAGGAAAGAAGTAGGTGACATCTGACTTGATTCTGTTTTCTAATATGTTTAAATTGTTCTTAAAATATAGTTTAACTGTAATCTAGAAGAATTTATTCTTGAGATGTTTACCAGGCGAAGTAATCCTCTGAAAAACTAATTTATACAGTAATGAAATGTAGGTTCACTCACAACTTCAATGCTACTAGCTTTTTTCTTTCACGGGGTAGATTTCTGCTCACAACACTGTGGAGGGAACATTTTGGCAACCTGTGTTAGGACAATGAGGAAGTTTGGGAATCTATTTATTTAATTCATTTATACTCCACCTATCTCCCCAGTGGCAACCCAAGGCAGCATACACCATTCTCCTTTCCCCCATTTTATCCTCATGAACAACCCTGTTAGGCAGGTTAGGTTAAACCAGTATGACTGACCCAAGGTCACCCAGTGGGCTTCCATGCCACAAGTAGAGATTCAAACCTGGGGTTTCCATACACTAGTCCAAGACTCTTAACCACTACACTTCACTGGCTCTTCATTTATCTGTTTGTGATTATGACCCGGGAGTTATGTTCAAAGGAAAAAATATTTCTAAATGCCCATTAGCCTCATGGAAGCTCCTTGCATCATGGCCATTGTGAATTATTGTTTTCTTATTTGTTTGTTTAAAGCATTTAAACAGGGCTTTTTTGTAGCAGGAACTCCTTTGCATATTAGGTCACACATCCCCGATGTAGCCAATCCTTCTGTAGCTTACAGTAGGCCCTGTACTAAGAGCCCTATAAGTTCTTGGAGGATTGGCTACATCAGGGGTATGTGGCCTAATATGCAAAGGAGTTCCTGCTACAAAAAAAGCCCTGCATTTATATAAATCTTTTGGCCTCAAACCACAGCACAGGCAGCCTTTTCAAGCAACAGATAGAACTGATTTAAAAGAACAGATAGCTGTTAGAAGACTTGATCATGCTCATGATGGGTCATAGTCTTCTTGGGGGGGGGGGAGGAATTCCTTATTATCTTATTTTTTTTCCAAGAATCTCAGTCTTAAACTTCAGAAGTCAGCCATCATATCCGCCGTGGTGTCATGTAGAACTTCAGCATAATAATGTCGTTTTCATCAGTTTACCCCATTAATAAAATGAACTTCTGGAAGTGGCAGAACACATCTTTTGTTTCTTACAGTACCTCTTTGGGCACTAAAAGAAGAAGAAGAAGAAGAAAGTACTTCAAAAGAGGGTAAGTGAAACAAATAATGTATTATTTTATATGTCCCCCCCCCAAATTCTTCTCCATGAGAACCCAAAGCAACTTATATTGTTTTCCTCTCCTCCAATTTATCTTCACAACACCCTGTGAGGTAGGTGTGAGGAATTTTTGGAAGGAGGAGGAAGACGATGATGACACTTGGGAGGGCTCCTGTTCTTCGTTTTGAAGCCCAGAAGTTGAGAGTCCCAAACATTTTGAAGGCATTTTTGAGAGTCCACCTTTGTCCTAACTTTTACTAACACTAGCCAATGCATCACAAAATAGTGACCACAAGCTTCACTAGACTGGATGTTAATAAACTCAGTACTCCGCCTCCCCCCTGAAAAAGAAGATGCCTCCATCGTCCGTTGTTTCCAAAGGATTAAACTAGCGAATGTCTAGAAAAGAACAAAGGTTCAGTAGCACCTTAAAGACTAATAAAATTTGTGGCAAAATCTCTGCAGAAGAAACTGAAGGTGTGTGTGGGGGGGGGGCGGTATTTTTGCAAGCCTAGCAGAAGTGGTGCAATATATCCAGCAGTACCAGTGCAATCCTAGAGTGGCCATCAGAACCCAGCACCATCTGCTGATGGGAGGTCTAACTCACGGAAGTTCATTCTGGAATACATGTTGTCAGTCTTTAAGGAAGGGGTGTCAAACATGCAGTTCAGGGGCCGAATCAGGCCCCTGGAGGGCTCCTATCAGGCCCTCAAGCAACTGGCTGTCATCTGCTTCCTTCTCCCTATATCTTGCTTCCTTCTGCATCACAGCTTGCTTTGCAAGGCTTGCTCAGTTGCACAGGAGCTACAGAACAAAACCTCTATTTTCTCCATTGGCTGAGGCTCCTCCCTTGGGGAGGAGTAGCTTGCTTTGCCAGGCAAAGCAGAGCTACTGAGCCAAGGCTCTTTTCCTTCTATTGACTGAGCCCCCCGCCCCCCCCAAGTCCTTAGGGAAGGAAGGAAAGAGCCAGAGCTTCCTTTGCCCAGTTCCCTGGATCCTATGGGAGAAATTCAAAGAAAGCAGCTTTAAGACCAATGAGTGCTAATGTTTTAAGCATGTTTTAAGTTCTTTAAAGATATAGTTGTGTTTGACTGTGTTTTTAATAAAATTTATATCTCTGCTACCTAATCTTAAATAGGTACACACATGGCCCCACCCGACATGGCTCAGCCCAACCAGACATGGCCCGGCCCAACAAGTCTCTTTTAGGTCAGATCCGGCCCTCATAACAAATGAGTGCAACACCCCTGCTTTAAGGTGTCTCTGGAGTTTTATTTTGTTGGAACAGCGACCCCTTTGGAATTCTTACCATGGGAAAGAACAGGCATGACAGAACCACAAACCAATTCTGTCGCATGCAGGCAATTTTACCACAGCCCTTTGAGTTGCTGTGTTCATTATAAAAACTCAGGGGACTGATATAAAAACTCAGCCGCCCTGAGCCTGCCTCGGCGGGGAGGGCGGGGTATAAATAAAAAAATTATCATTATTATTATTATTGTTATTATTATCATCATCATCATCAATTTGTTAATTTTATTTTAGAAGTCCAGATTCCATCCACTGACCAAGTCGTGTCAGAAGAACCTAGCACTGAAGGTAAACTCTTTGCTTTGTCATGTTATCTGCTTTGCTGTAAAGGTGAGAGCCCACAATGCATTTTCTGATTAGATCTCCTGATGTATTTAAAGGGAAGGCAGTTCTTTTAAACAACAGCTATCCAGCAGCTCCAAAAATTCCCAAATATTTTTGGAATTTTTCAAGTAAGCCATTTTCAGATTTTCAAATTAGCAGCCTGCTTAGTAACTGGCTGAGAAAATAGCCGATAGATACTGATAAGGTATTTATTGGGCGGGGTGGGGGGAGGTTTGGCTCAGTTTATACCAAGCATAAACCCCTATTTATATCTTACTTTTTTTGGCTCAGTTTATACCAAGCATAAACCCCTATTTATATCTTACTTTTCTCTCCAATGGGGACCCAGAGCAACATCAAAAGCACGACTTTATTCCCACAAGCCCTTTCAAACACCAGGCTCTCTGCCCGTTGTCATAAATAGGAACATTCAAGCATAAGTCAGGTTAGTGATAAAGACTGGCTTTTAGATCTGGAGGAAAGCCAGAGCAGAAAGGATAGAAGATGTAGAGTTTGAACCCCAAATTGTTAAATCAGGCAGTTTGGAATTGGGCGATTTCATCATATTCACATTGCTGGGATTAAACCCTAGTTTGTGGAATAGACTTCATTCTGAAGTCCCAGCACGGTTATCATAAATAATGGCTTAGAGAACAAAACAGTTTCATATGCTTTATTCGTACACATATATCAGCTCTGTGAGGAAAGGGGAAAGAATCCATGTTTTAATTGTATATAACTGAGAAGGTGAAGATTTTGCTCAAGGCTATCCTAAAAAGTCCAGAGCCAACCTGAGAATTTGAATTCAAGCCTCCTGGATCTAAAACACCCTTTAGAAAATGCTTCTAAGTGCGATGCATTTCCTTCTCAAGTGCCCTGGTTGTTACCGATGACTGGCATCCCGAATGGACACCCCATATCTGTTTTCAGACAGCTATGAAACAGAGGGGTCAAATATACTAAAAAACTGGGGGAAAGAAGTACATCTTGGATATGAATAAGTATAAAATAAAGAACTCTGTTTGTCCCAGTGCCTGAAGAGTTACCTGATGAGTTAAAAGAGTCAAAGAGCCCAGAAGAAGAAAATATCGAAGAGCCCACAGATGGTAAGTGAAACAACTTCATGAGAAGTAGAATTGTTAACTCTTTGCTTACATACTGGCTTCATTTATACCCTGCCTTTCTTCCCAATGGGGATCTAAAAGCTTACATCATTCTCTTCTGTTTTATCCTCACAACAACCCTGTGAGGTAGGTTAGGCTGAGAATGTGACCACCTTACTCTTCTTCTCAGCTCCTCACCACAGCTGTCCTTAAATCTGCTCCTAGGAGCTGCCTCCCATCTGGAAACCAGGGAAGGAGGGGTCCCACCAAAGGTCCTATCACCCTCTACAGCCTCTCTTCTTCAGGTTATGGTTTATCAAGATGTCACACTCACCACCCTTCTTGTATCTTTTAAAGTCTGCAGCGAGTTATGACCGTTCCACGTTGTGTTAAGCACCTCGACAGCAGTGAATGCTGAGAAAGGTGGCTCATACTTCAGAGGTGGATTTAGTGTCCTTAACCACTGCAGATGCTAGATCAGGGGTGCCAAACATGCGGTCCAGGGGCCAAATCAGGCCCCCAAGCAACTGGCTCTTGTCCGCTTCCTTCTCCCTCTCTTGCTTCCTTCTGTATCTCAGCTTACTTTACAAAGCTTGCTCAATGGCACAGGAGCTACAAAGCAAAACCTCCATTTTCTCCATTGGCTGAGGCTTCTCGCCCTCCTGCTCCCTTGGGGAGAGAGGGAAAGAGCCAGAGTTTCCTTTACCCAGTTCCCTGGATCCCATGAGAGAAACACAAAGAAAGCACCTTTAGGGCCGAGTGCTAACGTTTTAAGGATGCTTTAAGGTTTTTTTAAAAAAATCTTTATGTTTTCCTGTATCCTTTACAAGAACATAAGAGAAGCCGTGTTGGATCAGGCCAATGGCCCATCCAGTCCAACATTCTGTGTCACACAGTGGCCAAAAAACCCAATCCCATCAGGAGGTCCACCAGTGGGGCCAGGATACTAGAAGCCCTCACACTGTCCCTCCCCCCAAGCACACTGCAGAGCATCACTGCTCCAGACAGAGTTCCAATGATAAGCTATGGCTAATAGCCACTGATGGACCTCTGCTCCATATGCTTATCCAATCCCCTCTTGAAGCTGTCTATGCTTGTAGCCGCCGCCACCTCCTGTGGCAGTGAATTCTATGCCTTAATCACCCTTTGGGTGAAGAAGGACTTCCTTTTATCCGTTCTAACCCGACTGCTCAGCGATTTAATTGAGTGCCCACGAGTTCTCGTATTGTGAGAAAGGGAGGAATGTACTTCTTTCCCTACCTTCTCTATAAAGTTTATATCTCTGCTACCTAATCATAAATAGATATACACATGGCCTGGCCCAACCCTGCATGGCTTAGCCCAACAAGGTCTCTTATGTCAGATCCGACCCTCATAACAGGTTTGACACCCCTGGGCTAGATGCTTATTTTTTTAACAAAAGAAAGCAGATTTTGTACATTTGCAAATCTGTAGCTGCGAACAACTCATAATGAATTTCTGTGTATTTGTGTCTTATTCTGCAGCTCCTGAAGTTTCATCTGACCAGGAAGCGAATTTGAGCAATGTAGAATAAAGTTCATAACTCATCAGCCGAATAGTCTGGCTGCAGCTTCTAGACACTTGGATATGGTGACTTCTGTGACTCAATAACAGATTTGGTGCAAGAAAACTTTGTTTTTCCTTCTGAATGGAATGAGATATGTAGCTGTGTGAAAACTCATGCCTGGTTGTCTTTTATTTGTACTTTCAAGGCGAGTTGAATGAGAAACCGAATCTGTTTGGTTTGGAATATTTGGAAAACACCAATTTAGTTGCATTTCAACAAAATGTTGCCACTTTACCAGTCATTGCCCAGGCTGGATCTGGCATTCTAAACTACGAAGCGTGAAAGGTGTAGAGTAGAAAATTTAAAAGCAATAGCCTGGGTTTGAATGGCACTCACTCCTGCCTTCTCCCTGCATGTAGATGAAAACTGAGATTACCCCCTTTCCACTCCCCCACCAGCTGCCCTGGCTGTCCTCTTCTGACACACGCGCATGTTCCCATATGAGTGTAACATTTGAAGAGGGTAGATACACATGAAATCATATTTATGCAGGCCCGGATCTTGTGGCAAATTCCTTGGTTGGGTTTTTTGGGAAGGAAGGGGGAACCTCAGCCATATACGCAGAGCTTTTTTGGTAGAAAAAGCCCAGCGGGAGCTCCCCCGTGCCTTCCCCAGTGCGCCTGCTGTAGTGGGCACACTGGGGAAGGCTGAAGTCATGCGCCCTGTGCCTTTCCCAGCATGCCAACCAGAGCCCTGGTAGGCCAGGCAGAGCTCCGCTCCTGTGCACTCCTGCCCAAAAAACGCCCTGCATATATGCATTATGTATATCAGATTGTGTGTGCATAGGCCCTATTCAAACCTTACATGTGCATGTCTGAGAGTATCTGGGAAACAGACAAATGTGGTGAACAAGGCAGGAGGAGTCGATCTTGATTGTCCACTGCCTGTAGGGAGAAAGAGTAGAGAGTACTCTCTGAAGCAGACCAAATAATTTTAATTTTATATATAAGATGTAAAAAGTATTTTCTGTCTGTCCATCTGAGTACCAGCAAAGTTACCCACCCTCCTTATCCACTTGGCAAGGATAAGGATTTGGAGAAAGCTGCCCAGGTTTTAACTGCGTTCTGGTTGACCCATCTGGCAATATCGTCCACCATTTGCATTTCGCAGTAACACTCATTATGCACCTGTCGTCTCTCATGTGATTGCATGTGCGCCCCTGGATCTGCTGCTGCTCCTGCTGGATTCTAAATAGTTCTTTAATTGCAAGTGTTGCAGTTTCTTGTGAACAGTTCTTAAGGAGACTTTATGGACCCAGGCTTCAGTCTATGATAGTCTGCCTCTTGAAGCTGAACTAATGTATGCTTTTTTTCCAAATTGGAACTTGGGCTATGAGTAATGGCATTTAGATGGATTAATATATGAAAGGGACTACTTTGAGGAATATCTGCAATTTGAAAAGGCACCTTTATTGGAATTGTAAGCATAAACAAATTACGTACAATATTTTTGCACAGTTTAATACAGTTTCAAAATTCTTTGAAGAGCTATATTCATTATTTTGTCATGGTTATTTGCTGTATTTGTAGCCATGGAGCCTTCAGCAGAAAGGTGGGGTCGATATTTCTTGAATTAAAAAAATGTAAGAACTATGCAGTTTATATGTGCTGGAATGTGAAAGAAGTGGTTTTTAAAAACAAGATCCCTTTGGAGTTATAATGTGTGTTTATGTCAGTTGTACAGTTTTTTGTTTTATGTGTTGTGACAATTAGACTCTGTCTTTTGTGAGAAACATTAAAAGAAAGCAACTAGCCCCCAAAAGGTTCCCTTAAAAGGAGTGGGTCTGGGCTCCATCTCTTACCTGGCTCTGCTCACCCCTATGCAGGGGTGGAATTCTAGCAGGAGCTCCTTTGCATATTAGGCCACACACCCCTGATGTAGCCAGTCCTCCAAGAGCTTACAGGGCTCTTTTTTGTAAGCTCTTGGAGGATTGGCTACATTGTAAGCCAAAATGCCCTCAAAACGAGGTTGGGGAATTAGTTTAATGGACACTTGGCTTTAATAGGAATCTTTTTATCAATGTATACCAGGCTCAACCATTCAGAGAGTGATGCTCGATAAACTGGACTCTAATTTAATAAAATCAATTGTAATTTATTGTGAAAAATAGTTCTTTCATACAAGATAAAAATACAAAACAATCACACATTCACACAGGTCTAAAGAAATATAGATAGATCGATAGGGGTACATATAAGGATAAACATACAGGGTGATACTACCTCTCGCAGACTCCAAGGAAGACTCCGATGGCGACGAATGAGGGAATGGGGGAGGACCCGAAACTGATCAGGAATCGGGGATGGATCTATACAGCGGGTATTGGGGGTTGCTGAATAGAAAGCACACATGAGTGGAGTTGGGTCAGAGGTTAAATAGACTCCCTCAGTCCCTTCAGGGGCTGGGAGGTCTTGGGGAGGAGCAGGGGGAAGGCTCTGTGATGACCAAGGAGGCTGGACATTAGCACATCCAATGGTGAGTCCTTTGCTGACACCTAATTGGATGCCAGTTTTGACCAATGAACTTCACCTTAGTCCAGTGAACCTGGAAATTTCCAGGCTGCAATGCTGCCTGGGGCGGCTCCAAGGTATTAGACTGGAGTAAGAATGGGAATGGCTGGGTACTTAAGTTTAAATGGGATTCTCTGGGAAGGTGACAATAGGGAATCAAATACTGGCCTAGGTATCACCCGGGTTAGACAAAAGACTTGATAAAGACAGGAGATGTTCTTCCTCTTATCTCATCTTCTGCTGGACAAGAGTTATTGTTCTGGTATTGCTGAGCAATTAGGATCAACAGTGGAGCTGTTAATCCATTCATGGGGTAAATGGGTTGCTTGCAGGCTCAGGGTGTGTACGTGTGACTTTCCCACTAAGAAGGAATGAGTCCAGCCTGGCAGGGTATGCTTGGATCAGGAAAGCAAGATGGATTCTGCTGTTGTTAGCCTTAGGTTCATGGAGGCAGGATGGAAACATGGTGGCCTGGCTTCTTCCACTGCAGTGGCCAAGACTGGGCACACAAGGAGCAGCTGGAGCATGTCTGTAGTTCTGGCTAACACCCTTCAGAGATGTAGAATGCTGCTGCAAAACTGAGGCTTATAGTATCCACATAAGCCTTAGAACTGTAAGCAAAGTCCACTTCTTAGAGCAGATGTGTGAGAGTCAAATCTCCAGGCACCCTGGCAACCACACTGGTGATCATGATGTCCATATGTATGAAAAGTAGGGGGCTTTTCCTCACAACATCAAGGAGCTCCTGCTAGAATTCCACCCCTGATGCTATGATTCTTCTTTTGCACCATATTTGTCTCTAGTTCACTCCAGAACAGTCCAGGATTTTGTTACAAGACTTTGTAGAGTTGGAGTCCACACAAAGCTGCCTCACACTGAATGAGGCCCTTGGTCCATCTTGTCAACTCAGACTGGCAACAGCCCTCCAGGGTCTCAGGCTGAGATCTGATCTGATCAGGCTTGAACCTGGGACCTTCTGCGTGCCAAGGAGATATTCTGTCACAGAGCCAAAAAAAGCCCTCCCCATAGTCAATTATCTTCGTACTGTCATTCATTGTGTTAGTTCTAGGTTTTCTCATTACAGCAAACAAGGGCTGCTTCTGCCACGTGAACTGTGGAGATGTCTGGGTGATACAGTTAGGCTGTCCCTGGTTCCCTGATCCAAGATTTGTGTTTTGAGTATGGGATTTGAATCCCCATCTGCAGTGCTCTCAGTGGTGCAGCAATTACAGAGCTTCTACTGGTGCAACACGACAGTAATTACAGAGCTCTCTGTAGTGGTGGGGCTACGTTTTCTTTGTTCCTTCAGCCTTCTGTAAATGTATATAGGTGTGATCCTTTAATTTGAATTTATATACATTTGATCCTTTAATTGTTGGTAAGTTGCAGTAGGAAAAGGGGGGTGAAAGAGGGGGAATGAGCAAGTGAGGTGATTGGTTGGTGACTTGAGTGTGGGCAGAGCTAAGAAGTATGTGTGGAGAGAGAGAGGTCAGCAATGAACTCTACAGCAGTTAACTGTCAGTTGTGATCAGTCAGCAGCCTACAGAGTCTGAGGGTGCGTTCACACTACACTAAATAATGTGTTTTGCAACTGGATTTTTACTGTGTAAGAATAGCAAAAATCCACTTACAAAACGCATTATTTAGTGAATTCACCCTCAGAAGCAGTCTTCTGATTAGAATCCTATACAGTGCTGTGAAAAGCATTAAGATTCTATGGAAGAAAAGTAGAAAACTTTAGAGGGCATATTAAGGGCTAGACAGAGAGCCAAAACCTAATGCTATCAGAGTATCATAGAAGTGTGAGAGACAGAAGCTGACAGAAAGTTGAGTTTGGAAGAGAGAGGAGGATTTGAGAGTGAGGAGTATGTGAAGTGAAAGAGTGACACGTCAGTCAGAAGTAATTATTATTCACTGAAGAGTTAAGCTATAAAGGAGATTGTGAGCCGCTCTGAGACTCTTCGGAGTGGAGGGCGGGATATAAATCCAATATCTTCTTCTTCTTCTTCTTCTTCTTCTTCTTCTTCTTCTAGATTGTCGCGCTCCAGGAAGGGGGCCAACTGCCTTGCCCGCCTAAGATGAAAAAATGCGGACTTGGCAGTGGCTGCTATCTGAGCCTCCATCGTTAAGGAGGACTCCAATAGTACCCCCAGGCTTTTGACCCTGTCCGCCGCTATCAGCGGCGCACCTTCAAAAGCTAGTAGGGGGATTTCCCTCCCCGAGCCCCTACGACCCAAGCAAAGGACCGGATTTAATGCATCCTTTAAAAAGGCACTCTGGTTTTTTTTTTAAAAAAAGGATGGGAATTATTTCTCCAGTTTGAAGCCAGTGCTGCAACTCATTGGGACTGAATGTTTTGCTTCCTATGTTAATGAGAATTTCTTTCCCTTCCCTTACCTGTCTCCATAGTAGCACCCTGTCCCTGAGCAGCCAGGAGATGCTTGAGTCTCACGTTCTAGGCAGGCAGAAGGTCAACCTGTGTGAAACAGCCTTTTGAAAGAGAGATCTTTGTTTTCAATTATTCAGAATGTGCATTATTAATTGATTGCACTTTAATTTTTTTTTGTTGGTCGAAGGGAAAACAACTGGTGGAAGGAAAGGCCTACCACTGAACATTTTACAACATTTTATTGAGAAGCAATAACTGGACTGGCTATTTTAGGATGTAACATCTTCTCTTGGGGAATCAGCTTACAGTTCATATTGTTTTGATGGCCCGAGGGCCTCGGAGACCTTCAGTAGCTCACTAACACCAAGGTAAGGCCTTTACTGAAGCATGGGCAGTCGTTGAGTGCTGTTGAAAGAATAGGAAATAGGTGAGGGAGCCTTCATATTACTATCCTTCTCTACTTACTTCAAATATGTGATATTTCCTGCTGCAAGTAGAACACCTTCCTCTACTTATCCCTACCTGTGAACCCTTGCGAGGGCCTTGAAACCTGGCTGCTATTGACAAGGGTAAAAACAATCAGCATGCAGCTATCAGTATTGGAGACACAGAAAGCTCCAAAAGAAGTCTGGGGGAGTCAGTTTCCCCCATGTTGTCATTCATGTATTTGCTTCTTTCACAGTGCAATCTTTGGCCCATTTCACAGTGGAGAGATATTCCAGGTAGGGTGCCAATCCCCAGGTGGGGGTAGGGGATCCCACGGTTTGGAGGCCCTCCCCCCATTTCAGGGTTATTAGAAGGTGGGGGTGGGGAGGGAAATGTCTGCTGGGCCCTCCATTATACCCTATGGAGACTGATTCCCATAGGATATAATGGAGAATTGATCTGCGTCTCTGGGGCAGCTGTGTTTTGAGACAGAGGCACCAAACTTGCAGCAGAGCATCTGATGCCTCTCCTCAAAACACCCTCCAAGTTTCAAAAAGATTGGACTGCAGAGTTCAATTCTATGATCTCCCCAAGAAGGTGCCCCTATCCTTCATTATTTCCAATGGAGGGAAGGCATTTAAAAGGTGTGCATTCCCTTTCAATGTGATGGCCAGAACTCCCGTTGGAGTTCAATTATGCTTGTCACAACCTTAATCTTGGCTCCAACCCCAGTCTCCTGGCTCCAACCCCAAAGTCCCCAGATATTTCTTGAATTAGACTTGGCAACCCTCTGAGGGGAGGAGGTGGGACAGGCGAACCAGGGTAAGATAACACCTCGACACCTTTTTATATTCCTGAGGGGTGATTTGAGCGCGGGCACACACACACTAACACCCCCCCCCCCCAAAAAAAAGTTGGCGCCACTGTCTTCTCTGCCTGGAACAGAAAACGTTGCTCTCCGCCTGGGCAACTCTTGGCGCACCCGGCGGGTGGGAGATGAGGGGGCGTGGCTACGTTGCTCTCCGCCTGGGCAACTCTTGGCGCACCCGGCGGGGGGGGGGGGGGGCGCGGCTTTTCCTTCGGAACTCCTCCCCGCCTCTGCCTGTCTCTCCCTCAACGGCGTGAGGGGGAGAAAGTTCGGTGCGCGACGGTTTCTTTTTGACCGTTGGGCGTCTAACAGACGGGGGAGGCGGGGGGGGGGGTGATGGGCCGAAGGGAATGTGAGGTGGGGGTCCCTGAAGCATCTGTAGCTCCTTCCCTGCCTCTCTTTTCCCTCCCCCATTGCTTCACTAGCTCCCCCCCCCTTTTTTTTAAAGTGCTTTTTTTAAATTGACGGGTTGGGGGGGGGACTCCCTCATGTATAGGGGCGCTCTGGGAAAGGTGCAGCTCTGTCTGAAGGGGCTTGGGGGGACCCTCGCCCACTTTGGCATCTCCTGCCTGCAAGGTGTGCTTCTTCAGCCACTTGGGCTGTCCTCAGGCACGACTGGATTTGGGGGCTGGCTCCATTAATAGTGGGGGCAACTTGACTTATCTAAAAGCTTCCCCCCCCCCTTAAGATTCTTCCCATTTAGGGTCGCCAATCCCCAGTTGGGGCAGGTAATTAAGGTAATAAACCTCTGCAAAACCCAGCCTCAGATTGCCAAATACTAATAGTACAATTATTATTATTATTTATTAATTTATATCCCACCCTTCCCAACAAGTGGCTCAGGGCGGCTCACAGCATAGAATTCCACATAATAACATTTAAACATAAAACAGTTAAAATTAATTAATACATTTAAAATTATAAAATATTTAAAATTATAAGACATTTAAACCATTTAAAACATTAGGACAGCAACCTCTAATATAACTACACCTGGATTTCTTGTACCAGCTAGTCATAGGCCAGTACAGATTAGTACGTAGTACAAATCTCACAAGGCATGGTCAATTTGAGATTCGTTGTAAGCTGCAGCATCAAGATGTAATGAATCTGTTAGAAGCTTGTAGAAGCAACTGCGAAACATGGGACCAAAGCACTACCGCATCGCGTTCCAAAACTTATGTGCCTTGCTGTACAAAAGGATAAGTTCTTTGGAGCATCGTTCTCTATTTGAAATTCTTCAATGCAAAAAAACTTCTTCTGGAAGCATTGTTCTTCGTGAAAGACTTGACCACTTGAATTTCTGCCTTCATCCATCCTTTGGAATTTCCTGAACATTGATTTGTCTGTAAATGACTTTGGGTGAAGGTTTATGTTCTTTATTTGTCATTTCTATATGGAATGCTTTTGCATGACAATATAAATTTCTAGTATTTGTATTTATAGTATTTGGCAATTTGAGGCTGGGTTTTGCAGAGGTTTATTACCTTAATTTCCTGCTCCATTATCCACATTGTTCTTTGTGGGTTGCTCATTCCCCAGATGGGGGCAGGGAATCTCCTGGTTTGAAGCCCCCCCCCCCCCGCTTCAGGGTCATCAGAAAGCGGGTGGGGGGAGGAAATGTCTGCTGGGCATTCCATTATTCCCTATGGAGATCGATTCCCAAAGGTTATAATGGAGAATTGATCCGTGGGTTTTTGGGGCAGCTGTTTTTTGAGGTAGAGGCACCAAATTTTCAGCATAGCATCCAGTGCCTCTCCCCAAAATATCCTCCAAGTTTCAAAAAGATTGGACCAGGGGATCCAATTCTATGAGCCCTAAAAGAAGGTGCCCCTATCCTTCATTATTTCCAATGGAGGGAAGGCATTTAAAAGGTGTGCAGTCCTTTGAAATGTGATGGGCAGAACTCCCTTTGGTGTTCAATTATGCTTGTCACAACCTTGTCACACCCTCACTCCTGGCTCCACCCCAAAGTTTCCTGGCTCCACCCCCAAAGTCTGCAGATATTTCTTGAATTGGACCTGGCAACCCTAATTCCTGGATGCATCTCGGGTTAGATAACTTTTCTGAGAGTAAACCCTGCTGAATAGACTTGAGTAGGATTCTGCATAGAAACTGCTGAGGATTGATCTCTTACTATTACTTGTTTGAGATGGACAGGACAGTGGTTACCCTTACTCCACCCCCCCCCACACACACACCAGTTTATTTTATCCATTTTAAAAATTCTACCACTTGAATTCCTTGAGGAAAGGACTGGAAGAAAACTGTAACAGGCAGGAAAATATTGTAAAGGCTCAGCTGCAAACATTCTGAATATTTGTCATTTTACTAATATAATTGTGGCCACAAGTATTTCAAATATTCCAGTTAGGTGGGAGCTTAGAATTTAATACCAGGTTTTTTCATTATGGAGCTGTCACATCTTAGTGTTATTCAATCTGCAGTATGTGAAAGATAATACCCTGAGTGAAGTGTTGATTTCTCACTTTAGAAGCTTTGTCTTTTAGCGAATGAGCTCTCATTCATGCCAGGTTATTCTGTCTCTGTCCCAGGTTGAGTTGTGCTAGTTGGATATTTCGTTTCCTCTGCTTGACCACTATAATGTTACATCCAGATTTGTTTGGTTAGAGGGAGGCCACTACTGTCTTTCTGCCTGTAAGATGGACATAGATCAACAAGGTAAATATTAAATGGTGCCTTCTGCGTCCCTCAAAAGACCAGGTTATCTCATTAAAAGTGGGGTTGGAGTTTTGTCTTGAACATCAATTTTAAAGCAGGGAGGTATCATTTTAAACAGGGGTGGAATTCTAGTAGGAGCTCCTTTGCATATTAGGCCACACACCCCTGATGTAGCCAAACTTCTGAGAGCTTACAAGGCTCTTTTTTGTAAGCTCCTGGAGGATTGGCTACATCAAGAGTGTGTGTTCTAATATGCAAAGGAGCTCCTGTTAGAATTCCACCCCTGATTTTAAATAAGACTGGGTGCACACTCAGAAATACCTAAAGTTGTGCACTGCCCTGCTGCCCTAGCAGTGCCTGCTCTGTGGCCTAAAGACACATTTCCATGTGGATTCTCTGTAGTGTGTATACGGTCACACATTATTTCACACCTTCGCCCACCCACCCATTCACATGCTTATATTTGTACATGCACCCATAAGTATAACCTAGCACTTAAAAGAATATGTACACACAGAAGTACAGTGTGGTGTAGTGATTAGAATGTCAGACTAGGACCCAGGAGACCAAGGTTCGAATCCACACTCAGCAATGGAAGCTGGCTGGGTGCCCTTGGGTCAGTCACACACACACTGATTCCTCAATAGCAGTTCCTCTGTCCCCGAGCTTCTGCTTTCCTCGGCTCAAGCAATCCCCGCCCAGTTCTGCAAGGCCTGCAAGTCAACATTATTTCTGCTAGCCTTTAACTGAATTGCCAATATAGTAACATAAAAGGATACCTAAGAGCACTGACTACCACTGGAAATCAAATGATGTTACCACAAAATTGTTTTAATTGTTTAAATAGTTTAATTGATGAATTGTTTGAAATGTTTAATCAGTTGTTTTACTGTGATGTATTGCTTTTATTGGTTGTGAGCCACCCTGAGCCTGTTGCAGCGGGGAGGGCGAGATATAAATCTAATAAATCAAATCACATTAATTCTCCACCAGTTGCTGCAAGGATGCATTTTGATCCATGGCTCCCTCCAATTTCCCTTGTGGCTTCTGGATCTCTAAAAAAACAAGAGCAGAAAGCCGCAAGCAAAATTTGGAGGGAGCTATGGATCAAAATGTGCCTGCACAGCAACTGGTGGGGAATTGATCATTTTAGCCGGGGAAAGCAGAAGCTCAGGGGCAGAGCAACTGCTAGGGTCTCAGCCTTAACTTTCCTCACAGGGTTAGTGTGAGGATAAAATGGAGGAGAGAACAATTATGCAAGCCCTCCCATGTGGAAGGATAGCAGGGCTGTAGCCAGGATTTTAAAAGTCAGGGGGCACCCTTTCCCATCCATTGTGAGGCTTGCCGCTTCTCAGGATAGGGGCAAAAGCTGGAGACTCTGAAAGTGGCCAAGTCAAGGCAGCCAACCCTAAGAAAGGACTGCACCTTGCATGAAAACAAGGGGGTTTCCTTCCATCTCCCTCTCCCCTACCCCGCACTTTGCATCCTGCAGCTCCATCTGTCCCCCCTCCCCTGCCCATTCCATGTGGCTTCCTCCATTTCCCACTACTCCACCTGCTGCTTTTGCTGCTGCAGTGCACTGTGTCTTGCTCAGCTTTCCCAGCTCCAGGTGCCACTATTGACACATTAGCAGCTCAGCCATGGCAAGAGAGAGAGAGAAGCAGGCTGTCCCCTGGAAGTCAGGGGGCCCTGTCTGGCAGCCAGGGGGCAGTACCCCCACAGGCCCCCCCTGTGGCTACAGGCCTGAAGGATAGCAGGGTATAAATCAAGTAAGTAAATAAAAAAAATTAGTGCACATCCAGTCCCCAAAAAGCATCCCTGCAGACACGTACTGCCACATCCCAATTTAGAATCCCCTTCCACATTCCTGGCTGTAGTGTCCTTTTAACTCTCACTAGAAAAGATGGCCTTTTTAAATGACAGTGAAACAAGCATCATTTGATTGTGGCGTTTGTGCATTTTCTTCACAGAGGCTCTGAATTCCATCCCGAATTCTGTCTACAGAACAGCTCTGAAGCTACGTGCTGTACAAATTCTATGCCAGTGTGAGTAGTGGAACAGAATGAGGTTGCATTTGGGCTGAAAATTCTTTTTCTCTGTCGAACAACACAAAAAGCATCCTTTATCATAGCTATCATGTAAAATTGTGTCCTTTGTCATGTTTGTGAAATTTGAAACTTTTTCATAGTATACCTTTAGAATGCCAAAAACTTTCCCTTAAGATGCATTTTACTCATTCTCTAAGATAAAATATTTCATAGGAATTTTTTAAATGCTCCCCCAAATTTCGCATCCCCCCCCCAATCCTATGAAAACAAGCAAAAAAACCCAAACACCTCCCCGCCCCCCTTTTCCCCCTTGGCCTTCAAACCTTTAAGTGGGAGAAGTAGGAAAACCTTCTCCCCCAAGCTTCAGCTGGCCCATGACTGTTTGAAGAGCTTCAAAATAAAAGTTATGATCAGGGGTGAAATTCTACCAGGGGCTCCTTTGCATATTAGGCCGCACACCCCTGATGTAGCCAATCCTCCAAGAGCTTAGAAGGCTCTTTTTTTAAGCTCTTGGAGGATTGGCTACATCAGGGGTGTGCGGCCTAATATGCAAAGGAGCTCCTGCTAGAATTCCACTCCTGGTTATGACCGGTGTTGAGTTCGGGGAGATCTTTGAAGCATCTAGTGTGGGAAGCCGAGGTACAACTGTTGTTCGTTGAGAGTTATGGCAGACTTTGGAAATTGTTCCTAAGAACAATGGTGGAAATAGGGTTGCCAGCCCCCAGGTCCCAACTGAGGATTCCCCAGTTTTGGGGGGCTCCTCTCTGCTACGGGCCAGCTGGCCAGTGGGGGAAAGGCCTCCCCTAAACAGGAACACTGCCATGCAATGTCTCCCAAATGATGATGTAACTTCCAGGTGATCTTATCGTGTTGGGGACGTTGCATGATGTCCCTGACCACCCCTGGAACACCCCCCAAATCCCTCAGCCAGACAGGCGAGCGGGCCTGGCAACCCCAGGTGGGAGTTTAGAATGTAACCCTTCATTTGACTTTTCACAGTGCATTTGTCAAATGTTTCTCTGATTCACCGCGTCCTGCCAATCCGCCAATGCCAGACTGAGACACAAAGCTCTCTTCCACCGCAGCGGCTCTTGGTGCTGCTAAAGGAGCTTTTTGAGAGAGTCCGGTTGGAGACACCAGGCCAGTTGGAGCCAAAGGCCCCTGAGCTGACTCTGAGCCTCCTAACTGCCGCATATGACAGGTGAGGGGGCGGGGAGGGGGAAGCAATGAACACTTTGCTCTCTACTGGCAGTCCAGAGCAGTGAAGGTAATTTCTTCCAAGATACTAATTAATCACCAGTCTGACGTGTTGACAAGCACTGCTATTACGTAGAATAAATCATGAATTCCAGTTCAATTTCACAATCATGTGGGTTCACATTTCATGTGCCTCTATGCACCTTCGTCTGACTGCATATTTACTTATCTACAGGGGTGGAATTCTAGCAAGAGCTCCTTTGCATATTAGGCCACACACCCCTGATGTAGCCAATCCTCCAAGAGCTTGCAGGGCTTTTTTTTTGTGAGCTCTTGGAGGATTGGTTACATCAGGGGTGTGTGGCCTAATATGTAAAGGAGCTCCTGCTAGAATTCCACCCCTGCTTATCTGGAACCATTGCTCAGAGCTACAGCTACAAATCACCATCAGTATCTCATGTTGGCTCGCAGTTCTCCTTCATTACCTTCATTGCTCCAGACTATGTTGAACTTGTTTGTGGATTCTGTATTTGTATAATTGTGGATTGATTGGATACTGTGCTTATGGAATGTTTGGATTACTTCAGTGTTTGTAAACAGCATTAAGTGAAATTCTGTACTGAGTGCACAAAAATAATTCATGTTATAGCAAATTTTCTGGAGAGTTTATAGAGAATTCTTTATATTGTACACAGCGCTTGTATAATTTTTTTCCGGTCTCCAGGTGGGGCCTGGAGATCTCTCGCTTTTACAACTGATCTCGAGCTGGCAGAGATCAGCTTCCCTGGAGAAAATAGCTGCTTGGAAGGGTAGCTACTATGGCAGGGGTGGCCAAGCTTGTTTAATGTAAGAGCCACATAGAATAAATGCCAGATGTCAGAGAGCCACAAGACATGAATGTCAGGTGTTTGAGAGAAGGAAGGAAGGAAATGGTGGAGGGAAGGAGAGGTGGAAAGAAAGCAACTTTAATTTTGAATGTGTTCTCCAAGCCCCTGGCTGGCTTGGCTTGGAGAAGTGATTTAAAGAGACCAATGCAAAAAAAATAAATAAATAAAATAAAGAGACCAATGCCTTCTCCAAGCCAGTGGAGGCTTTGAGAGCCACAAAGTATGTTTGAAAGAGCTGCATGTGGCTCCCAAGCCACAGTTTCTATGGCATTGTACCATGCAGGACCGAATCTACATATTTTTTGAGGGGGAGGGAAATTAAAAATGGCGCCCCCTTATGGGCCATTCTATCTTATGGTCCCATAGAATACAATGGACTCCATATCCAATATGGCACCCCTCCTCCTTTGGCACCTGGGGCAAGCACCCCCATTTGCCCCCCCAGATCCAGCCCTGGTACCATGCTGAGGCCCCTCCCCTCACTAAACCCCACCCTCTCCTGGATCCACCTCCCAAAGTCTCCAGGTGTTTTCCAACACAGACCTGGCAATCCTAGATTTACAGGATCTCACACTGTGTGCCCCTGTTGCATTCATTCTCCCAGGATAATATACAGCTAATCTGCTGTGGTTACAAAAGCTTCTTTTTTTTGCATACATTGCTTTGTTGCTATTTTGTGATATCCTCATCTCAGAGATAGCATGGTGTGTGCTTTTTAAGAAAAAAATAATGATTTAGCCCGTGTGGCAGCCATTGTCCTTGTTCTTGTCCCCGGGTCACGATATTTCCATTGCATTGTAGGAATGGAAGGGGTTTGATCCAGCCTCGATCAGCTGCAACGGCTTTGATCGTTCTATCGGGAGACAGCCTGGTCACCAAATACAGAGGTCAGGGGACATTATTTCTCTGCCTTCTGCCTGGAGGGTTATACAAAGCACCAAAAAATAGAGATCTACACCTTTGAGCATAGATACTTTTTCCTGTCCAATGAACACTGTGCATCTGATGAAGTGAATGCTGACTGAATCTAACGGGTATTCTCTGATGTCGGCAGCACTCTTTCGGCTTTATGCAACCTCTTCAGGAAGGGAGTCCAGCCAGAGTGTTCATATTACTCGAAATGGTGTGAGGAACCTGCTGACAGACTTGCTACAGGTAACACAGCTTGTGTGCTTTGCAGGGTGGGACAGATGATGAGTATCTCCCAGGCTGATTGTCTCTCTATAGCAGGGGTGGCCAAACTTGCTTAATGTAACAGCCACATAGAATAAATGTCAGATGTTTGAGAGCTGCAAGAAAGGAAGAGAAACAAACAGATGGGGGAGGGTGGGAGAGGTGGAAAGAAAGTGAGTTTAACTGTAAATGCATTCTCAAAGCCACTGGCTGGCTTGGCTTGGAGAAATTATTTAAAGAGAGAAACGCCTTCTCCAAGCTTGCTGTTGGGACGGTGGGGGCTTCAAGAGTCACAGGCCTATGAGCAGCTTGCAAGCCTCCATTTAAATTAACATCTGTCATTCCAATTTCTATCGTTGTTATTCATTTTACCCAGTTTGAGTCCAGTGGCACCTTTAAGACCAACAAATTTTAATTCTGGGTGTATGCTTTCATATGCATGGTATCTGAAGAAGTGTGCAGGCACACCAAAGCTTATATTCAGGGCTTAACTTTGCTGGTCTTAAAGGTGCCTCTGGACTCTAAGACTGATTTCGCACTCACCCTTAAGCCGCTCTCACCTCCATTTTCTCAGCGCTGCATCCTCTCAATTTCCCACTATTTGCACCAGGGCTGCAGCAAACATCGTGGTTTTCGCACAGCATATGGAAACTGCTAAAAACCAGTTTCCGTTTGCCGCGTGAAAACCGCAATGTTTGCTACAGCCCCGACACAGTTAGTGGGAAATCGGGAGGATGCCACGCTGAGAAGATGGATGTGAGAGCAGCATAAGGGTGAGTGCAAAATCGGTCTAACTCTATTCTACTGCTTCAGTCCAACATGGCTCCAATGTGAATCAATTCAGAATTAACTTTGTTGGTCTTAATGGTGCCATTGGTCTCAAACTTTGTTTTATTGCTTCAGACCAGGGCTGGCCAAACTTGCTTAATGTAGGAGCCACATAGAATAAATGTCAGATGTTTGAGAGCTGCAAGAAATGAATGTCAGATGTTTGAGAGCCAGAAGGAAGGAAGGAATATGGCAGAGGGAGGAAGGAGGCAGAAGTGGAAAGAAAGCAACTTTAGCTTTTAATACATTCTCCATGCCCCTTGCTAGCTTGGCATGGAGAAGTCATTTCAAGAAAGGAATACCTTTTCCAAGCCAGCCAATGGGGCAGTGGGGGCTTCGAGAGCCATACAATGTGTGCGAACGAGCCACATGTGGCCCCCAAGCCACAGTTTGGCCACCCCTGCTTCAGACCGACACAGCTGCCCATCTGAATCTACCCAGAATTAAACTTTGTTGGTCTTAAACATGCCACTGGACTCAAACTTTGTTCTTTTCCTTCAAACCAACACAGCTGCCAATTTGAATCAGTTTTACTCAATTACCATTCTCTTGTACATCACAGCTGACTTTTGTGCAGGGACTGCAGTAATGCTGCGTTTTCCCCTTCATTCCAGATCTTGGCAGCAGTGGGAGAAAACTGTAATCTAAACTATGTGGAAACGGCAACACTTGGTTGTTTCAGTGGGGTAAGCGGAATTTAGCTTTAATTTTATTTCACTGGCACCCTTTGCCTGGAAAGATACACAAATGATTTTGTGTAGTCTTTGGACACCACAGCAAGTCTTTGCATTGTCAGCCCATGAGAAAGGAATTTATTGTGAAATGCAGCCAGAGCTTTTTTTGTAGCAGGAACTCCTTTGCATATTAAGCCACCTGCCCCTGATGTAGCCAATCCTCCAAGAGCTTATAGGGCAGGTATGTCCAACAGGTAGATCGCAATCTACCAGTAGATCACGGAGGGGTCAGAGGTAGATCACCAGCCCCACTTGGTCTCATGGTTTGCTGGACAGGTGTTTGGGTTTTTTTATGATTGTTTGGTATGGTGGTATTTTATTATTGGTATGATGAATTCATATGATGAATTCTTATTTTTACTTTTAGAACTGCATGTGTGGTTTTGGCATCATCCAGAGATCTTCAGTTCCTGTTGATCTTTAATACTTTGAGACAGTGACAGTTTTGGACCAGATTCAGCCAGTGTTAACTTAGCACCCCAGTATAACGAAGATGAGTGTTCCAAAGAGCAAAACCTACAACTTTCATGATGAATGGTTAATGGACTACTTAGATAGATAGATAGATAGATAGATAGATAGATAGATAGATAGATAGATAGATAGATAGATAGATAGATAGATAGATAAATTTATTGTCATTGTTCTCAACAAAAAGAGAGCAACGAAATGAGGTGCTCTTCCACAAAACATACCGACACATCAAACACACATATTCATATTCATACCATTTAAATACATCTAAAACCATTTAAACCATTAAAACCATTAAAACCATTTAAATACATCTAAAACAGATAAACATTCATAAAACCATTAAAACCATTTAAACCATTTAAATATATCTAAAACAGATAATCCTTCATAACCCTGCATTTAGCCTAACCACAGCACTTGGATAGAAACTGTCCTTAAATCTGTTTGTCCTAGCCTTCAACACTCTATATCGTCTACCTGACGGTAAGATCTCAAATAGCAAATGGCCCAGATGTGAAGGGTCCCTTAGGATCATTTTTATCTTCCTTTTACATCCCATATTATACAGATCCACCAATGAGGGGAGAGAACATCCACAAATCTTTTGTGCTCTTCTCGTCACTCTTTGGAGCACCCTTCTCTCTGCTTCCGTGCAGCTCCCAAACCACACGCAGAGGCAATAAGATAAAATGCTCTCAATGGAACTACGATAAAAGGCAACCAGCAGACTCCCTGACAGTTGTAGTGATCTTAAGAGTCTTAAGTAGTATAGTCGTTGCTGGGCCTTTTTCTCTAGAGCTAAAGTATTTCCCCCCCATGTTAGATCCTGTTTCATGGTAATTCCCAGAAACTTCCATTCTGTCACCTGTTCTACCATAACACCATCAATAAACAGCGGCTGGATGTCCAAACTGTTCTTCCTGTAATCCACTATAATTTCCTTCGTCTTACTTATATTAAAAATAAGATTATTTACTTTACACCAAAGGGACAGCTGTTGAACTTCCCTCCTATATGCAGACTCATCATCCTCAGAGATGAGCCCTACCAACGTTGTATCATCTGCATACTTAATGATTTTGTTACTCAGACTGCTAGAAACACAATCAGACGTGTAAATAGTGAAAAGAAGTGGACTCAAGACACATCCCTGAGGGGTGCCAGTATTTAAGATCTTCACGGAGGAAATATATCCATCCATTTTAACCCTTTGTGAACGACCTGACAAAAAATTCAAAATCCACTCACATCCACTTCTTCATCACGGTGAAAGAAAAGTGTTGTTGTCTACTTTGTAACGCTGCTGTATCCTTGCCCAAAAAGGGTAATCTGGAGCATCATTATAAGGCTCTGCATAGTGTCAGGCTCTGCATAGTGTCAGGCAGTATTCATGGAGACTCAAGGCAGTATTCATTGAAACAATGTATACTTTATTGGAAACGCATAGCTGGATACAAAAGTTGAGACTAATACCTGGGACTGGGTGTCTCTTAGTCTTAAGGAATCTACATCAAAACAATATCTAAACAAAGCCACTATTCTCAAAACAACAGGGAGTGAAGGTGCAAACTTTCACACGAGAGCTTACGCTTATCTTTTTGCCTCTTATCTTTTATCTTTGCCGCTTATCTTTTTTGCCACGGTATCTACTAACGGTCGCATTCCTTTGCTCCTTTTACAACCTAAACAAAGTTAACACTTCAAACGTCCCCCTTTGATATGCATGCTAGCTACAGTACAACAAAAGGCTTTAGGTTAGTATGAAGAGTCCATTTGGTTAGTATTTTATAATTTTAATATGATAGAGTTACAGAGCCTGACACATAGCAATGTTTGATGCTGATTTTCCACCCAAAAGTGAAATTTGTAAACTGAAGCTCAAAGAACTTAAATCTAAATTGCCTGCGCAGCAACAGTTGATGGCGAAGCCAAGGTCACATTCGATCAGTGCAACCATGGCATCCTTCAAGGTCAGCAACCTGATCGCAAATAAATGCAAACCTTTCAATGAAGAATTTGTAAAAGATTGTTTTCTTGACGCAGCAGACAATCTTTTTGAAGGATTTAAGAATAAGAAAGAGATCATAGCTGCTGTTCAAGATGTACAATTGTCAAGAAACACCATCGTGTGGCGAATAGAAAAGATGTGTGGAGACACAACTAAACAATTGTTGGAGGATGTTTCAATTTGTGTTGCTTTCTCACTCCAACTGGATGAATCTACAGATATATAAGAGACATAGCCCAGTTACTTGTCTTTATCTGGATGGTTTTTGAAGACTTCAAGTGTTAAAGAAGAATTACTTGGAATGATTTCTTTAAAAGGGAGAACTACTGGTCAGGAAATATTCAGCTCTTTCCATTCTTTTGTGACAAAGTGTAATATTCCATTGCATAAACTTGTTTCCATCACTACTGATGGAACAAGAGCAATGACAGGTGAGGTTAACAGTTTCATAGGCCTCTGTAGACAGCATGACGACTTTCCAAATTTCCTTTCTTACCACTGCATCATCCACCAGCAAGTTTTGGCAAGCAAGAGACTCAATACAAAGACTGTCATGGACATCATTTTCAAAATTGTAAATTCAGTTCGTGGAAGATCACTTCAAAGACAGCTTTTCAGTCTTACTCTTGATGAAGGGGCAGGGGAAATCATTTTTCACACAGGTGTAAGGTGGCTAAGTAGGCACAAATTTTTGCAAAGACGTCTCACTAATTAGCAAGAGCGAAGTTTTAAAGATTGTGCAAGATCAGCCTGGATCAATACTTTACCTACATTTAACACAAATTACTCAATAAAAGTTAAAGAAAGTTATTAAGACAGTTAAAGAAAGTTATAACAATAAAAATTGAAGAAAAACTGTTCGCAGTTCTTTCTGAATCTTTGTCTCTCTGTTTTGTTTTTGCTTATTTTGCTTACCAGTAAATGACAGAAGGTGCATTGTAAATGGGAGAGTGGAACCCAACTTTGGTGGGTTAAAATCTAATTTGAAACTTAATTTTCATGGTGGTAGATCACAAGCACTTTTGTCCGGAAAAAATAGATCACGACCTGTTCAAAGTTGGACATGCCTGTTATAGGGCTCTTAGTACAGGGCCTACTGTAAGCTCCAGGAAGATTGGCTATATCAGGGGTGGGTGGCCTAATATGCAAAGGAGTTCCTGCTCCAAAAAAAGCCCTGAACGCGGTCAATATTAGCTAGCAATGCATTGAGAGAACATATACATCTCTGAACCAACCTTTTTTGGATGAGAATTAGATCCAACAGAAATGGAAGCACTGAATGCTTGAAAGGGAATTTGGCCTTTGAAGTTCCATCCACTAGTAGAATTTGGATTCTGGTTTCTGTGGACTATTGGTTCTGCCATTTACCTTGAACCTATTCATTTTTGTGTATATCGTATTGTACAATGTTGAGCATTCCATGTTCTGTAGTCGTGTTTGTATATGAATGAAAATGACTTACTATTTGTAATTGAAGTTTTATTTGGAATCCATACAGTTGTTTTTGTATTCCATGTTACTCTTTGCTGGCAGAAAAGGTACTTCTCCAGCAGTACAGCACTAGTGACCAAAAACAGGCTCTCAAAATATGGGGGGAATACATTGAGCACACAAATTGCACAGTAGAATCCAATGATAGGCATTACAAGCTTGCAGTAATACTAATTTCTTGCCCTCCCTTGCAAATTTGTGTGGTTTTCTCTACATGGTTTAATCTAATTTGATCCTGCACACTGGTCATAATCTTGGCATTTTTAAAGCCTCTTGTGTGCCAGTTTGCACTCTTTCTTCCAAATGGATCGGTCCTAAGTGATTCTTAAGACTGTCAGTTTGCAGAAGGTTCATTTGGCTCAGCCACCATTTTAATGTGGAGGCAGCCAAAATGGTCTAACTAAACCTCGTGCAACTCCTTTTAAACTCCTACTGTCATGGTAATTTTTTAATTCAGCGATCCAAGACTAGCAACAGCCTTATATCGCTAGACTCATGCCGCTTGTCAAAATAAATAAATGAATAAATAAAACAAGGGAAAAAAGAATCAATAGAGTTTGTACACCAATGAAGGGTGGAGGATGGCGGAAGGTGCAGTGTGGGTGGAATGACCTCAGTGTGGATGAGGGAGTGACCTTTGAGGGCCAGCAAAAAGGTGTCCAAGGGAATCTGTACACTTTTGAATGACTTTCAGCTTGGAAGCAAAAGAAGGGGAAAATCACACAAAAGCATTCTCAGAAAACCTGGAGAAACAGCAACCAGAAAGCAAACTGAGAGCAGAAGGGGAAAAAATAAATGTTGAATGAAAAACAAACCTTATGGACATGTACAGTGAAAACAGGGGAAAACACTTGTGAGTAATAGGCCTAAGTTAATGGCTGGAATTGCCTTCCAGGTTCTCACGGCAGCAATTGGGGAAGAGAGATTCCTGTCTTGGCTCCAAACACAACCCGCCATCCTACTTTGGCTCCCCGCCTGCTACAGACTGTCAGTAACAGAAATGGTTGCACACCAGGTCAAATGTAACATTTGCAAGACCTTTCCCATCATTGGACTAAGGTGCATTGTATTATCATTACAGTATTAATGATTTTATGTGTATTACAGCAATATGTAGAGGCCACAACTCAGAGCTGGACCCTGTTATGCACAATAAGTTGGAACCCCTGTTTCTAATTATTCACAGGCTAAGAGCATCCAATTAAGTTGTTTTGTCATCCATCTTTCCCAGGTAAGGTTGGGAGTGGGACCTGTAATTCCAGGAGGGGAGGCTAGAAATTTCTCACCAAACTACAGTTCCCAGGATTCTTTGGGAAAAACTGTAATGGTCAACCAGTATTGTAGGTATCTAACTGTACAAATCTGTGCCTTTAAGTGTTCTTAACTAATAGAAACACTCAGCAAAGTGCAATGGAGGAGGAAGGAGGGGGGAGTTTATTGCAATAAATGGAGAGCAGAGCTAAGCCAAAGCCTGCATACTAAGCTGCACATGTTGGCGTATACACATACTCATTGGCTGCAACATCCTGCATAATTTCATTGTGAGAACCAGCTACACACTACGGATACATCTTCCCAGGTTGGCATCAGTTCATTGGTCAGGATTTATAACACAGAAAGAAATTCTGCTTTGCAGGTGCCTTGACCAGTCAAATCTGGTTTGGGCTCTAAGAATCCCATATTGTTACTTAGAAACACAGTAGAAATGCAGTAAGGCATAAGGCAAGGTATGTTTCTGTTATAGATAAGACTGGAATATTGGTAACTCTTCTGTCTTTAGAGCGACTTTCCTAAAGATACTCAATGAACATCATGAGAGAGGAGAAATTAATGCAGGTCTTTGCATTCCCTGTCCAGTCACAGGCTCTGCATTCTGTAGATTCCCATATATATCCCCATCCAAGCTGCATCTTCAGCTTCTGCACTAAGCCTTCCACTGCACTAACCCTCCTGGAATTAGTTCTTTATCACAACAATGGTATTTTACCTTATTTCACATATTACATGTGGGAGACTTCCATCTCCTAACATCATTCAACTTTACAACAACTCTGTAGACTCGGACACTGTTGCGCTGGAGTTTCTGAGAAGGCACAGTAGCTGGGAATGAAGGGATATGTCCAGCCCGAGTAAAGACAAATGGAAGATGCTAAGAAAAGTCTCAATGGGCTTGCCAAGGGGAACTCACAGCCACATATGCCAAAAGCCAGACATACCAACAGATCAGATGCTGAAAGAGCCCTCCCTCCCTGCAGGCATTGTGCAGTTTGCCCTTTATTTTCTTTAAAGCATAAGAACATAAGAGAAGCCATGTTGGATCAGGCCAATGGTCCATCCAGTCCAACACTCTGTGTTACACAGTGGCCAAACCCCCCACCCCCCACAAAAACAGCACACAAGCATTTATTCCTTCACCTAAACCCTCTCAAAAAAAGACCTCACACACATTAAAAGTTGCAAAGAGAGCTGGTTTGGTGTAGTGGTTAAGTGCACAGACTCTTATATGGGAGAACCAGGTTTGATTCCCCACTCCTCCACTTGCAGCTGCTGGAATGGCCTTGGGTTAGCCACAACTCTCGTAGGAGTTGTCCTTGAAAGAGCAGCTGCTGTAAGAACTCTCTGAGCCCCACCTGCCTCACAGGGTGCCTGTTGTGGGGAAGGAAGGTGAAGGAGTTGTAAGCCACTCTTTTTTTTATGTATAGACAATTTTATTAATAACATATGGTAGCAGAACTATATCTACAACTTATAAAAGCTTAAAGTAAAAGAAAAACCTTTCTACCCCATATCTTACTTTCCCCCCACCCCTCCCTCCGTTACTTGACCCCCGCCAGTGTTTCTTAAAAAAAAACAAGTATTAAAGGTACCCTTAACTATTAAGAAAAAACAAAAAAACCCAAAAGTTATATTCTTATTTTAAAAATCTTAATCATCAAAGATTGTCCAATGTCCTTTTATTTTCCACTCTTTTTCTACATATCTTCTGAATTTCTTCCACTCCAACTTAAAAAGTTCCAAATCATAGTCTCTTAGTTTTCTTGTTAATTTGTCCATTTCACTCCATGACATAACTTTTGTAATCCAATCCCACTTCTCTGGTATTTTTTCTTGCTTCCACAGCTGCGCATACAATGTCCTAGCAGCTGAGAGCAAGTACCATATTAAAGTTCTATCTTCTTTTGGAAATTTTTCCATTTGTAATCCCAGCAGAAAAATCTCTGCCACTTTGTTGAATTCATATCCCAAAATCTTAGAAATCTCTTGCTGAATCATCTGCCAAAACATTTTAGCCCTTTCACAAGTCCACCTGGAGTTGTAAGCCACTCTTGATTCAGAGAGAAGGGCGGAGTATTAATCCAGTATCATCATCTTCTTCAAATATGTCCTGGGATTCAGCCCACAAGCTGTTACCAAAGCCAATTCCCCTCCATTTAGGTTAATTACTACAGTCCCTTTCCTCCATTTTGGGTTAAGCCACTCTGAGACCCCACGGGCCTTGTACGTTGGAGACAAAATTTCGGCAGTTTTGAACTCTTACTAGTGAATTTGATCTTTGTTGGATTTTTTTTGTTGTTGTTCTGGCCAGGTATCAGTGTTTGAAGTGCCTGAACTTTGACATTTGCCAGGTCTGTTTCTTCACTGGGCAGATGAGCAAGCCCCACAAGATGTCTCACCCTGTGATGGAGCACTGCATGCCGGTAAATCATGGCTTTGGGTTTGTTGGTTTCGCTTTTGATGGAGGGAATCCATGAATTTGCTTCCAGCTGGGCAGAGCTGGATTAACAACTAGGCCAAGTAGGCCCTGGCCTATGGGCCCCCACACCTTTAGGGGCCCCGGGCCGGCTTCCCCCCATCCCCGGTTTCCCCCCTGCTTGCAGCCCTCCCAGCCTGCACCTCAGCTGCTCTTTGTCAGACTTGCCTGGTTTGGCTGCTGCTGGCATCATCGCCAAGTTTGCCTCTCTCTGCAATTTTGCAAACAGCAGGGAAATGAGAAAGAGCCATCATTAGCTCAGTGCAATCTGGACTAGGCATCAGTTGTTTAAGTGCATAGATTCTCTGTCTTCTTGAAGAGAAGACAGGGCAATGAAGAGTCGCCTGCTGATTCTTTAACACTTATGATCTAGTGTTTAAGGGGGACAGCGAACTCAGCTGGGAGAGCAGAAGTTGGCATATTGAATTCCGAGGCTCTCCAGTGGAAGGACTTTAGGGAGCAGGAACTGAGAAAGACTACTTTGCCTGAGACCCTAGAAGAGGGGTGACCAACTTGCTTAACGTAAGAGCCACACAGAATAAATGTCAGATGTTTGAGAGCCACAAGACATGAACATCAGATGTTTGAGAGCTGCAAATCAGGCAGGCTTCCCCTCATCCCCAGGCCGGCTTCCCCCCATCCCCAGTTTTACCCTTGCTTGCAGCCTTCCCAGCCTACTTCTCTGCCTGAGACCCTAGAAGAGGGGTGACCAACTTGCTTAATGTAAGAGCCACATAGAATAAATGCCAGATGTTTGAGAGCCACAAGACATGAACATCAGATGTTTGAGAGCTGCAAGGCAGGCAGGCATAAAGTTGCTAGCCTCCAGGTGGGGCCTGGAGATCTCCCACTTTTACAACTGATCTCCAGCTGGTGGAGATCAACTCCCCTGGAGACAATGGCTGCTTTGAAGGGTGGACTCTAGGGCACTGTTCCATGCTGAGGTCTCTCCCCTTCCCAAACCCCACCCTCTCCTGGATCCACACTCAATGTCTCCACGTATTTTCCAGTGCAGACCCTAGGAAGGCAGGCAGGAAGGCAGGGAAATAGATGGGAGGAGGGAAGAAGAGGTAGAAATAAAGCAACTTTAAACTTTTAATGTGTTCTCCAAGCCACTGGTTGGCTTGACTTGGAGAAGTGATTTAAAGAGAGAAATGCCTTTTCCAAGCCAGCAAATGGGGCAGTGGGGGTTTCAAGAGCCATCCAATATGTCTGAAAGAGCTGCAGTTTGGCCACCCCTGCCCTAGAAAATTGTTGCCAGTCAGGTTGGGGAATACCAAGCTACGTAGACCATGGGGCCTGGCTCGGCACCAAGGCAGCTTCCTGCATTGACCCAGCACCCTTCTCGATTAATGTCTCCTTCTGGCAGGTGTCGGCAAAGAAAAACACAAAGCTGTTCTTCCGCACCATTCGAAACAATCTGTTTCAAGGACGCTGCAAAAGGAAGGAAGCTCGGAGGAGGAAGGCCTTGATGGTGACGGGAGAAGGAGACGTCCCTTCCCACAATGCAGCACTGTGAGCAGATCATGACGCACTGCCTGTTGAAGCCTCATTGCTCTTTCCCCGGCTGGTGACTTTACTGGGACCTGACCGTTGGGATTCTAGAATGCTAGATTAGTCTGGTGCAGAGAGCTCTTTGCTCACCCCTGGCTAGAGTTGCCAATCCCCAGGTGGGAGGCAGGAAAAAACTGTGATATAATAACAAAAATAATATAACAGAATTTAAAAAAAAAACTTTTCACAAAGCCTTTTATAGCATGTGGTTTACGCACACTATATTCATGAATGACTTAACTGGGTGCAACAATCAGTTGAATTTCATAATGCAATGCGCCTAAGCACCTATAGAATATACTTCACAAAATTTGATTTTATAAAAAAAGTGTTTAGTGCAGAAAAGCGCTTGTATAATCAAGTGCCAGAGTTGATCTTCCATTTCATGAAGACTCCACAGTATCCATAAAACGTTTTTAAATGTTTTAATTGTATTTATTGTTGAAGTCATTTGAACAGATTGTTAGCTGCCCTGAGTCCACTTGCAGAGAGGGCGGGATAATAATCCAAGGTCATAAATATATAAAATAAAATATCTACCTCTGACGGAGCCTGGAGCTGGCTTGTAGCTTATTGCACCATTTCCAATCTCTTTCTCAAAGAGGGGTGTCCAAAGTCCTTTCAGATTTTTACATCACAACTTAAACAAGCTCTCAAAACCTTCCAAGGGCGTGATCCCCTGGTTTGGAAGCCATTCATCTACACTTTCCCCCCAGCAAGCTGGGTACTCATTTTACCGATCTCGGAAGGATGGAAGGCTGAGTCAACCTGGAGCTGGCTATCTGAACCCAGCTTCCACCAGGATCGAACTCAGGTGGTGAGCAGAGCTTCGATTGCAGTACTGCAGCTTACCGCTCTGCGCTACAGGGCTCTGATATATAGGTTATGTGTTTTTAAATAATCTCTTGTAATTTAAAATGGCACTGAATTCCTTGTAAATCATTAGAAATGCCCTATCAAAATGAAGTAATAAAAGAAGACAGGCAGAAATAAAGGCCAGTAGTGAAAGAGGGTAGCAGCAGATAGGAAATACAGTGGTTCCCCTTAGGGCGAAAGAAACTCTGATTGCATTGGTAATTTCAGGATAGCTTTCGCCATAACAATAAAAATTGACTACCTGTTTATGGAGCATCTAACTGCCTCACTGTGCATCTAACATTCTTTTATGGCCTCAGGTAAGAAGAGAGGGTAAAGTGGACTTTAGATCTCTCTAGGAACTCTGTGAGTTTACTAATGACAAAAACTGAAGTAATCCTCTGAATTTTCAGAGCGGGAGGAAGACTCCAATTTAGCCTCAATTTCAGACTTGCAGCCTTGTGATCTATAGTTCCGTGGTGAGGTCTTTTAGCAACTTGAATCGCTTGCCCTTTGCTCAACCCCGTCCTGCATTCCCCCATTGTTGACAATTAAGTTTATGAACCCAAACAAGGCCATTAACAAAACAAGTGCTCAGACTTTACAAGGGTGAAATTCTCCTCCGCAGAGGGTCAGCACGGCTCTTAATGTTGCTTGTTGGTTCCATTTTGGTTCTCCAGTGGAGTTCAGATTATGCCTCTACCTCAAAAAACAGCCCCCTCCCAGCCCCAGATACCCATAGATTAATTCTCCATTATACCCTATGGGAATCGGTCTCCATAGGGAATAATGGAGTGCCCAGCAGTCATTTCCCTCCCCCCCCCCCCATGACTCTGAAGCAGCGGGAGAAAGCCTCCAAACTGGGGAACCTCTGCCCCCACCTGGGGATTGACAACCCTACTACCAGCCATTTCCTGTTCGGGTCTACTCCAAAACATCATTTGTGTCCCCGTCCACCTCCGAGAACGCCCCCCAAAGACCCACACCAGTGCTGAAGTATTAGGTTGCCTTCAGTTGGGACTTCGCAGGACAATATTATACTTCTTAAGAAATTTATATGTTGTGTTGACTATTTGTTTATGGGTGAGGGTTTCTTCCCCATTTCTTTTCCCCTAGGGCAGGGGTGGCCAAACTTGCTTAATGTAAGAGCCGCATAGAATAAACCCCAGATGTCTGAGAACCACAAGATATGAATATTAGAGGTTTGTGAGCTGCAAGACAGGAAGGAAGGCAGGCAAATAGATGGGGTGAAGGAGAGGTGGAAAGAAAGCAACTTTAACTTTAAATGCATTCTCCAAGCTGCCAGCTGGCTTGACTTGGAGAAGTGGTTTAAAGAGACAAATGCCTTCTCCAAACCAGCCAATGGGGCAGCGGGGCTTTGATGACCAAACAATATGTATGAAGAGCCACATGTCACTCTCAAACTGCAGTTTGGCCACCCCTGCCTTTGGGTAAAGGTTTTATACATTTTACTTCACTTATTCTATTATCCTTTCTTTGAGCTTTTCTACATTAACATATTGCTTAATCGTAATTTCCTGTTTCGTTTGAGGGGGTGGAGAGGGTTCTGTTGTACATATGTTGATTCAGCATCCCACAGGTTTATGTCCGGCATATCTCCTTGCAGATTTAAACTGCAGGTTTTTATGCTGTACACAAACCTTTGTGGCATTGAATTCACCACTAGAGGGAGCAAAAACTCATGTGGAGAAAAAACCCCTCCCCAAAGAAACAAGAAGTTATATGTGAGGGAAATGGGAATGCAGAAAAACCCTTCCTCTTTCCTTTTCTTCTAGAGTGGTGTCGAACTCATTTGTTATGAGGGCCAGATCTGACATAAATGAGACCTTGTTGGGCCGAGCCATGTCAGGCCAGGCCATGTGTTTGTCTATTTAAGATTAGGTAGCAGAGATATAAATTTTATACAGACAAACACAAATATATATATTTTAAAAATTAAAACATGCTTAAGACATTAGCAGTCATTGGTCTTAAAGATGCTTTCTCTGTATTTCTCCCAGGGGATCCAGGGAACTGGGCAAAGGAAGCTCTGGCTCTTTCCTTCCCTCTCCAGTGAGGGGGAGCCTCAGCCAATAGAAGGAAGAGAGGTTTTGCTCTGTAGTTCCTGTGCAATTGAACAAGTCTTGCAAAGCAAGCTGTTATACAGAAGGAAGCAAGATATAGGGAGAAGGAAGCAGATGACAGCCAGTTGCTTGGGGGCCTGATGGGAGCCCTCTGGGGGCCTGATTTGGCCCCCAAAATTTGACACCCAAAAGTTTGACACCCCTGTTCTAGAGAACTTTCTGTTCCCTCCCACCCTTCTTGTTCCCTGTACTCCCTTTCACACACAACACTACTTTAGATGTGCGCAAGGTCTCAGGTGTGCCTAGCATAAATTTTGATGTTCCCTCCCTTCAATTTCCTTGCTTTTTATTAAGTTCCCTTTGTTAAAAAGAAACCTGTTACGCTGCACTGAGCAGTGGGGGCAGGCTGCTATTAAAGAATCACCAAGTGGGAACTTCCCAAACTATTTACTTATTTTTATTTACTGCATTTATACCCCACCTTTCTCTCCAATGGAGACCTGAAGCAACTGACATCATTCTCCTCTCTTCTATTTTACTCTCACAACAGCCCTGTGAGGTAGGTTAGGCTGGGAGAGTGAGGCTGGCTCAAGGTTGTCCAACGAATTTACATGGTGGATCAGGAATTTGAACCTGGGTTTCCCAGACTCTTGTCCCACACTGTAACTTCTACCCCACACTGGCTCTCAACCAGCCACGCTTTTAATTTGAATCCCGACCGTGCTATTTTTGAACTTACTTAGCATGATCCTGTCTGAGAAGGGATGAATGGAGGAGTGCACTGTTACACAACCCCTTATTGCTCCCCCCTTTGTCTTTTTTTTTCCCAACAGCCCCTCTTCTGTTCCACTCGTCTCTTCAGAACAGCTGGCATGCTCTAATCCCTCTCCCTCCGTGCCTAGTTTAGGCCTGCCATCAAACAGACCTTTGGGCAATGAAGTATTCGAGACACACCAGATGAAAAACCACAGCAAACTTTGGGGTCAAGAAGACACATCCAGACAGGTAATGAACACAATGGTGGACCTCCATTATACAGTAATGCCACCTGAGTCCCTTTCAATACTCCATTTAAGCTGTGGAGTCGTGTGAGCAAAAATTTTACTTCATTAGCTACTGGCATTAAAGCTGTGAGCTACTACATAAATTAGTTTGATCTGGAGTCATTTTTTCTGAGCTAAGGTGTGAGCCAGAAGCTAAAAAAGCTAGCTCACACTAACGCAGCTTAGAGGGAACACTGGTCCCTTCCTAGATTTAAAAAGGTAAAAGTAGTCCCCTGTGAAAGCACCAGTCGTTTCCGACTCTGGGGTGACATTGCTGTCACAGTGTTTTCATGGCAGACTTTTTACGGGGTGGTTTGCCATTGCCTTCCCCAGCCATCTACACTTTCCCCCCAGCAATCTGGGTGCTCATTTTACTGACCTCGGAAGGATGGAAGGCTGAGTCAACCTGGAGCCAGCTACCTGAACCCAGCTTCTGCTGGGATCAAACAAGAGTTCCTGCTACAAAAAAAGCCCTGAGTGAAGTTATACATAACTCTAATAGTAAAATTCTACATATCAGGCAGAACGTCCATTTAACAGGATGCCTTTTAATCAGCACAGCCAATCAGAAGCCTGGCTGGGCAAACATGCTGTCTAGCACCACCCAGGGCTTTTTTTTGTAGCAGGGACTCCTTTGCATATTAGGCCACACCCCTGGTGTACCCAATCCTCTGCGAGCTTACAGGGCTCTGTGTACAGGACCTACTGTAAGCTCCAGGTTGATTGGCTACATCAGGGGTATGTGGCCTAATATGCAAAGGAGTTCCTGGTAACAAAAAAGTCCTGGGGAAAGTTAAAAGAATATTAAAGAGTGTGTAGTTTAGAAATATAGGTAGAAAGTTAAATGTAGCACCTTTGTCCTTGACTATAGATTACTACGAAGATCAATGTTATCAGAGGGGTGAGAGACACATAATAAAGAAGAAAAGGATTTTTTATACATAGGAGTCCTCAAAGTACCCTGCAGTTATAAAGTTGGGGGTTGATATGGCATATCACAAGATGGATGCCTGGAGAAATTCAATCCAGTTAATATAATTATAGGATATTTTGAATGATAGTAGGTTCCCTATAAGAGCCCCATGGTGCAGAGTGGTAAAGTTGCAGTACTGCAGTCAGAGGCCTCTGTTCACGACCTGAGTTCAATCCCGGCAGAAGCTGGTTCAGGTAGCCAGCTCCAGGTTGACTCAGCCTTCCATCCTTCTGAGGTTGGTAAAATGAGTACCCAGCTTGCTGGGTGGAAAGTGTAGATGACTGGGGAAGGCAATGGCAAACCACCCCGTAAAAAGTCTGCTGTGAAAATGTTGTGGAAGCAACATCACTCCAGAGGCGAAAACGACTGGTGCTTGCACAGGGGACTACCTTTATCTTTACCTTCAGGTACCCTATATTGCCAGGCATTTTAAAAAGCAGGTTCCACCGAACATTTTAAAATGGTGGGGTACTGCATTTAATTAATTAATTAGTTTGCAATAGCTTTGAGGTCCATTCCAGTTATGTGAATGTTATAGTGTACTTCTATCTAATTTTTTTTTCAGTATAGGAAAACCCAGAGCTTTTTTTTGAGCAGCGACACACAGGAACTTAGTTCCATCTGGCTTGGTGCCAGGGAGTGTGACTTAAAATGCAGATGAATTCCTGCTGGGGGTTTTCTACAAAAAAGCCCTGTGTGAAACAATGGTGATGTTGGGGTGTGTGGCCTAATATGCAAATGAGTTCCCGCTGGGCTTTTTCTACAAAAGAAAAGTCCTGGGAAAAACACACTTTTAAAAAGAAAGATCTATGAAACAGAGGAAGAGAAAAACAACCAAAGAAGAGAATGCTGGATGCAGGGCACTTGATAGGAGATTAATAAGAAGATGCATATGCAGGGCTTTTTTGTAGGAAAAAACTCATCTGCATATTAGGCCACACACCCTGACATCACCATCGTTTCACACAGGACTTTTTTGTAGAAAACCCCCAGCAGGAACTTATTTACATATTAGGACACACCTGTATGGTGCCAAGCCAGCTGGGACTGCATTCCTGTGCATTCCTGCTCAAAAAAGCCCTGTTCATATTTACTCAGTTGCATCTTAACCTCTGTGTGTGCAAATGAAGAGTTGGCTCCAACCAGCTTTCCCACTGGTGAAAAAGGAGGACAGATTTCCCTTGACCATCAAAAAGGCTCTATGCTGGAGGTCACGGGCTGTGTATTGACAAAAGCCATACAGGACAGGGCTGTGATAAGGAGGGAGATGGGATGAGATAGAGGAGAAAAGCTGGTGGGATCCAACCCAAAGTGTTTTTCTTTTCTTTGACTTCCTGCATGTCCCCTGTGAACAATTCAGGGTCGAGCCAGCCCCTAGGCAACCTAGGCAATTGTCTGGGGGCGCCAAATTGGGCACCCCCCCCATGTGTCTCGGTAATGTTATCAGTGCAGGAGAGCACCAGAAGTTAGCCTAGCCTAGGGTGCCAGACAGCCTAGGGCCAGTCCTGGAGCAATCAAACCATGACTCAACTGTTAGTGCAGCTTTTATTGGAAGGAGTCACCAAATGGCACACAGTGTGCCATTCTCAGTAGTAAAGCCTGCTGGGCTGGATCCAAACTACATTTCCCAATGACTGTCTGGAAGCTTCCTGCCTCCCCACCGTCTCCTGCAGCCTGCTGAGCTCCACAAAATGTGACTCTTCAGGCATAGGGGTCCCAGAGGAATTATATGAGAAAGGTTGGCTGTGGGAAGGGGGAATTGGTGGAAACGGCCAATGTAGTCTGAATCCAACCCATAGTGTTGTTTTTTCTCTTCCTCTGTTCACAGACCTTTCTTTTAATTGTTGCCATCCTGAGCATCCAAATATATCCTTTCGCTCATTTTGTGTCTCTGCTGAGTTCGTCATGTTGCAAGTGCCGACCGTGATTTCCTTCTCCTTTCCTCTCCCCCTACAGGAACTTGCATCTCTCAAGGCTGAATTGATTAAAACCCAGGAATCCGTCAACACCCTGCGCAGCGAGAGTAGGTATGCACAAGCACACAGTTGTCACCTTGTTGAGTTGCGCTGCATGCACTTGATGAGTTCTCCAATGCCGAAAAACACTCCAGAACACTTGTTTGCTCAACCAGTGCACTGTTTCTCTAACACTTGTATTTATCTCGGCTTCTCTGTCTCAGTGGTGTGTGAGAGAAAGTGGGGTAGAAACCAGCTTGGGAGTGAGGGAGCATTGTACTTATCAGTCAGATTCGTCTGCTAGACTAAAGAAGTGGGTGACACTTTCAGTAGTTGTCTGCCTTGCATAGCTAAGATGAACATAAATTTCTCAGTCCCCCCTCCTGTGTAGGGGTGATGCTTTGATCACAATCAGAGAAATGATTAGAAGAAATTGTGTGGCCACATAACAGGGACACAAAAGTCCTTTAGCTGGAAAGAAAACTACGTGGGACATTGGCCATATGCATCCTGCCGTGAACAGGGCTTTTTTCGTAGCAGGAACGCATTTGCATATTAGGCCACATACCCCATGATGTAGCCAATCTTCCAAGAGCTTACAGGGCTCTCAGTACAGGGCTTACTGTAAGCTCCAGGAGGATTGGCTACATCAGGGGTGTGTGGCCTAATATGCAAAGGAGTTCCTGCTACAAAAAAGCCCTCCCTCTGAGTAAAGAAATCAGGTTTTACCATTGTATGTGTGTGTTTACTGTAGAGACAGTTGGATGAGATGAGAGGCTGTGTGGAGGAGGAGCTGTGGGTCAGTGGAAGAGCTTGGCATGCAGAAAGTCCCAGGTTCAATACCCAATGCCTGCATTTAAAAGGACCAGGCAGTTGGTGATGTGGAAGATCTCCACTCAAGACCCTGGAGAGCTGCTACCAGTCTGAGTAGACAATACTGACCTGGACGCAGCAACAGCATGATTCAATGTGAGGCAGCTTTGTGTGTGTTTCAGCTTCCAGTGTGTCCTCCCTCCCTCCCTTCCTTCCTCAAGGAGATTTCTATGCCCCCTCATCAGGGTTCTGCTTTATTCTGTCCTTCACCTTGGAAGTTGAGATTGTCATCCAAAAGGGAAGGCCCCTGAAAGCCATGAAGTCCGCAGCAGAACAATAAAGCTAGGAAAGTAATAAATCTTGGAGTAGGAGAAGAGCAATAAAAATAGATAAAAGAGCAGAACAGGCATATAAACAACCAAGATGGTTAGTGTAAAATCAGCTGTTGATGGTCTGTAAAACCTGGAGAAAATAGTGGGTTCACCAGCCTTGGTGCAGGATAAATAGCTACAAGGAAGGGATTCTATAGACAAGGAACCGTAACAGAGCAATCCCCATCTCTGTTAGCTGCCTGTCTTCTCTCTGAAGTTAACTCCTTTCTGATGGTACTCAGCATCATACACAGATTAGTATGGGGCCCCTGTGCTCATGGGGCCCACGGGCAAGTGCCCATCAGGCCCATGCGTTAAGACAGCCCTGCCTTGATGTAGCCAATCCTCCTGGAACTTACAGGGCTCTTACTACAGGGCCTACTGTAAGCTCCAGGAGGATTGGCTACATCAGGGGTGTGTGGCCTAATATGCAAAAGAGTTCCTGCTACTAAAATAGCCCTGGCCCACCATAGGATTTTAAGCCATCTTTTAGCTGTATAGTAGATGTATTTTATGGATCGTATTGTATTTATTGCTATTATTGCATTTATTGTATTTATTGTTATTGTTCTATTTATTGTTATTATTATAATCTTTAGGGTATTTATTGTATTTCTTAATGTTTTAAAATGCTGTATGTTCTATAAATTGATGTTACCCGCTCTGAACCGGTTCCAGGGAGAACAGGTTATAAATCCAATAAAATAAACAAATTAGGGTAGCCAACCTCCAGGTGATGGCTGGAGATCTGGCATTTGAACTGATTTCCAGGCAACACAGATCAGTTCCTCTGGAGAAAATGGCTGTCTTGGAAAGTGAACTCCATGTCATTGTACCCTGCTGAAGTCCCTCCCATCCCTCCAAACCCAGCCTTCCCAAGACTCCACCCCCTAAAAAAAACCTCCAGGAATTTCCCAATCCAGAGCTGGCAACTCTGAGCACATGGAGCAAAGGTGGAGAAGCAGAACTGTCAAGCAGGTGCCTGTGGGAATGGGCAGTTATTCAGCTATATGCAGTAGCTCCTTTGCATATTAGGCCATGTACCCTGATGTAGCCAATCCTCCAAGAGCTTACAGGGCTCTTTTTTGTCAGCTCTTGGAGGATTGGCTACATCAGGGGTGTGTGGCCTGATATGCAGAGGAGCTCCTGCTCAAATTCCACCCCTGACTATATGTATGAAAGCTCTCTGATAGCTTCCCCCTCCCCCCCATGCCATGTTGTTGCCCCGCAGGTACCTGAGGAAACAGCTGAACAGGTGGAAGGGCAAAGCACAGCTGCTTCACTCTGGCCAAGAAGACAGCAACCACAGGCTGCAAGCAAAGATCCAGGACCTAATAGCGAGCCAGGAATGTCTAATAGTGGAGCTGCAAAAAGTGAAGCAAGAAATTAAGGTAAAGAATGGGCACATCTTTTGTGGGGCGGCACGGTTTTTGCCTGGATGTGGAGGGGAAGTCAACCCCAAAAAGAATAGTCACCAGCATCAGGTGAGGAATCATGTTAGAATGGCTTAGAATAGCTCCACACTTAAGAATGAAAAGTTAATTGCATGTTCCTGATCTAACCCTAGTGCTTGATCTAGGGCAAGGGTGTCAAACATAAAGCCTATAGGCCGGATCAGACCCCCCCCATAGGGCTCTTATCAGGACTGTGAGCAACTCACTGTCACCTTCTCCCTTCTCCCTCTCTTGCTTCCTTCTGCATCACAGCATGCTTTGCCAGGCTTTCTCAGTTGCACAGCAGCTACAGATCAGCACACGAAGCAACTTATGTATAAAAGTTTCTAATGCCCAGCCATTTCTTATTTTCCTCTGGGTCTTAGGCTCAAAGCACTGACTGTGAGATTTCTGTAATGAATGTCAGTAAATCAAATGTAGGTTTGTAACTTACAGATACACACCTGAACAATACCTGAATAGCATACTCAAGGTTGCTACAGCACAGACATTGTCTCTAGATTTTGATGCAGTAATTCAGAGCAAGAGATGCCAGTTATCAGGGACTGTTAAATAAACAAAATATTGCAAGAGTGCTAATTTTTAAGCATGCTTTAATTGTGTTTGTCTATGTCCTTTATAAAGTTTATATCTCTGTTACCTGGCATTACATTTTATGTCACACAAAGCCTCATTTATATCAGATCCAGCCCTCATAACAAATGAGTTCGACATCCCTGGTATAGGGTGTCAAGTGATTTGCTGTTGAAAATTTGCAGCCGGTTTCTCATAACTAAGAACCTGGAGATCTACTATCGGTCCAAGGAGATAATACAAAAAGTACACGACAGACTGACTCCATAAAAGGAACCACACTATTCCTGGTCTGTGACAAAAAGAACTTCCAAATCCTGCCTCCAAAGCAGTTTTTGAAATAAGACAATCCATTTTATGCATACAGCTGACTTGATCAGTTTGCATAATAAATTCAAGTTGTGAAATTACGGCCGACCTCCCACCTTTTTTTAATTTTTAAAATGATATTTATTATAGTCCCTTTTATCAGCAATCAGCAAATTGGATGTGTGGGGTGGGAAAGCAGGCTAGCCCGTGCTGCTTGACAACATGAGTCAGCCTTTCTGGCCATCGTGCAGTTTTGTATCTACCATGTAATTTTCATCGCTAAGGAGGCTGAGAATCATTTCTGAGTCAATTACATCTTGAGCTATTATCGTCTTTGGGGGATTTTATGGACTTCGTGGGAGTCATGTGCTGAAGGTCAAATTGCAAGAATTAATGAAAATTAATTCTGGAAATTAGATAAAAGATTTAAGGGCGGGATGTTATCCTTCAAGACCATCGAAAGAAGCAAGCAAAGGGCTACAGAAGCCTTCCTTTGAATCAGCAACAAAACTCCAAGCCTTGATCTCATTTATTGACCTGACTCAAAAGCTCCTGAAAATGACGTCGATAGCTCAGGCAAGCCGGATCTCGTCAGATCTCAGAATAAGCAGGGTTGACTGTGGTTAGTACTTGGATGAGAGACTTCCTTGAAATACCCAGTCGAGAGGACGGGCAGGCTTTATTCAGTCACTTCTCTGACTATCCTCCAGGCCCCCATTACGGGTCAGTCACCAGAGGCTGACATGACTTCCAGGTTCACGCACACACACGCACCTAAAATATACAAAATACCAGGGGTGGGAAAAACTCTAGTTTTTAGAGTTTTGTCTCTTGCTTTTCTATCTGATTAATTAACAATCTGGGATCGCAGTTCATATTACTGGCAATATAGAAAACAAACACTGTGATGCCCTCTGCGCCCTCGTACACACCGGGACTACAGCACATGAAACGGAGGCTCAGACGGCTAGAGAGGCAGTGGCGGCAAGCCCGCGACGAAGTGACAAGAACAGCTTATAGGTCATAAATGAGAACCTATAAGGTGGCAGTCAGGGCCGCTAAGAAAATATATCTTATGACCATGATTGCATCTGAGAACTCACGCCCAGCACAATTATTTAGAACAACTCGGTCTTTAACTACCCTACCACAGGATATTCCAAATGTTAGGGAATTGGATATAGGCTGTGAGGCATTTGCGAGCTTTTTCGCAGATAAAGTTCTGTCACTCCGCCATGACCTCCCTGCCACCTTGGAAACGGTAAGTGAACTCGAGACTCCACGCACATCTTCTAGTCAAGTTTTGGATTCTTTCACTCCACTCAGCCTGGATGAAGTTGACAGAATTCTCTCCACTGTGCACCCAACCACCTGTAGGTTGGACCCATGCCCCTCCTGGCTAATAAAAGCCAGCCGAGAGGAGCTACGGGTCCCCTAAGGGAAATTGTCAACAGGTCCCTTCTGGAAGGAACCTTCTCCCAGCCTCTTAAAGAGGCCGTGGTTTGCCCTCTCCTAAAAAAAGTCATCTTTAGACCTGGCTGAATTGGCAAATTACTGGCCGGTGTCTAACTTGCCATTTTTAGGCAAGATTATTGAAAGGGCTGTGGTGGTGCAGCTTCAGAGTTTTCTGGATGATGCTTCTGTGCTTAACTCACATCAATCTGGTTTTCATCCGGGTCACAGGACGGAGACTGTTCTGGTTGCCTTCACAGATGGCCTCCAGAGGCACCTGGATAGAGGTGGCTCGACAGTGCTGATGTTGCTAGACCTGGCAGTGGTGTTCAACACAGTCGACCATCAGCTACTGACCTGTCGCCTCGCCGATGCTGGGATTCAGGAGTTGGTCTTGAAGTGGCTTTCCTCCTTTCTCCAGGGTCGGTGACAGAGGGTGGCGCTAGGAGATGAGCTGTCCTGACGACACCCACTTATCTGTGATGTGTTGCAGGGAGCGGTTCTTTCTCCGATGTTATTCAACATCTACATGTGTCCCCTCACCCAGATTGCCCAGAGGTATGGGCTGGGTTGCCACCAGTATGCTGATGACACCCAGCTCTATCTGTTGATCGGTGGCCAGTCCGACTCACCCCGGAAGATCTGTCCACAGCATTGCAAGCTGTGGCGGGGTGGCTCAGGCTGAATGGACTGAAATTAAATCCGACAAAGACGGAGGTCCTGTATCTGAGCTGTTGTGGTTTGGGACCGGAGGTCCGCTTACTGACCTTTGATGGAGCGCAGCTCATGCTGGTGCCCGAGCTTAAAAGCTTAGTGGTGCTCTTGGATTCCTCTTTAACAATGGAGGCCCAAGTAGCTGCCACAGCGAAGTCAGCTTTTTACTATCCGCAGATGGCAAGGCAGTTGGTCCCCTTTCTCGAACGCAACAACTTGGCAACAGTGATCCATGCTACGGTCACCTCAAGACTGGATTAGTGTAATGCCCTCTACATGGGGCTGCCCTTGTCCCAAATCCAGCAACTCCAGCTAGTGCAGAATGCTGCAGCCAGGCTGTTAATGGGAGTTCCTTTACGGAAGCACATTCAGCCTGTGCTGAAAGTGCTGCACTGTCTACCGATAATGTACCGGATTTGTTTCAAGGTGCTGGTTAAAGCCCTATATGGCCAGGGTCCTGCATACCTTAGGGGCTGCCTTTCCCTGCATATGCCCCAGTGAGCACTTCGGCCCGGGTGTCAAAACCTGCTGACAGTCCCCAGCATCAGAGAAGCGAGGCACAAATCAACAAGAACCAGGGCCTTTTCCGTTGCTGCCCCTAGCTGGTGGAATGAGCTGCAGGAAGAGATCAGGGCCCTGCGAGAGCTTCTGCAGTTCCGTAGGGCCTGCAAAATGGAACTCTTCCGCCAGGCATTTTTATAATAACATCTGCAGCAGTGGGATTGGCCCATAGAAACATCACCGACGGTCTACCTCTTTATGTTATCGTGATCCTAGGAGCTCTTAGAATGGCTAACCGCCATTCAGATCACTGTCTGAAACCAGTATAAGTAGATGTTTTTAGAAATTGTTTTTATGTTTTTATTGTTGTTTTATTTTATTTGGTCACACAATGTAACTGTGTGACCTCAAATTTGTGAGCTGCCCTGAGCCTGCCTTGGCGGGGAGGGCGGGATATAAATCAAATAAATAAATAAATAAATAAATAAATATGTACTGGCTAACATTTCGTAAAACCTTTTCAAGCGTCATATCTGTTTGTACACATTATAAAGAAGTAGAACGTTACAATATTACAAGACAGGTCCATCCAATAATAATAAGAAGACTGCAGATTTATACCCTACCCTTCTCTCTGAATCAGAGACTCAGAGCGGTTTACAATCTCCTGTATCTTCTCCCCCCACAACAGACACCCTGTGAGCTGGGTGGGGCTGAGAGGGCTCTCTAGATCCAACAGCTGCTCTTTCAAGGACAATTCCTGCAAGAGCTAGCTATGGCTTCAAGCAGCTGCAAGTGGAGGAAGGGAATCAAACCTGGTTCTCCCAGATAAGAGTCTGCACTTATAACCACTACACCAAACTGGCTCACCCAGTTATAGCACCCAGATATAGGCTTATTTCGTCAAAAAAAACTTCCTCAGGAGTATTCCTATTTCCTTCAGGGTTATCAGCCTCTTGTTACAATTCAGCGTTAATGTTCTCTACAACATCTTTATTTTCTTCAAAATCTCTCATCCTGGAATAAACCATGGCAATTACAACAAGATACAGCACAAAGCTAAATGGAAGTGGATAATTCTTAAATCTTTAAATGAATGCTTTTTTAAAAGTATTGTTAATTGTTATTGAGAACTTACCTCTCAGTACCACAGTTAAGTGTTTATATTTATATTCAGGGCTTTTTTTGTAGCAGGAACTCCTTTGCATATTAGGCCACACACCCCTGATGTAGCCAATCCTTCCTGGAGCTTACAAGGTTCTTAGTACAGGGCCTCCAGGAAGATTGGCTGCATCAGGGGGGCGTGGCCTAATACACAGATTATTTATGTCTTTGCAAAGGTCCAAATCTGGTCACCACCCTTCTCTGTTATGTATGTAGAATAATATTTTCCTTGGTGGGCTTGTGAACATGTAGGCAACATTTTACATAGCGTGTTGTCTTTCTTTAACATCATGCCAGAATATTACTAAATGTAAGGAGGAGCCCTTGAAAGCAAGAAGATTCCCGAATGGACCTGGTTGCTCTCTGTTAATACCCTCTCGCTCAGGGTACTCCAGTGACAAGTCTTTGGATCCCACCTCTGCTTGTCTGAAAAGGAATTGGCCGGTAGACCCACATACTGGTCTGTTCAGCAGGAACTTGGAATCACTGATGGTCCCACCAAGGACAGAGCCCTTCCAAAGTGCCAAGCCTGAAGAAGAAGACCACCGTCAAAGACCTGGGGCGAGAAGTGTTCCTCTAATGCCTGAAATGAGCCACCCCAACCAAAGTCAAATCACAAGCCCTCGTTCTTCTGCTGCACAAGAGCCACCTCTTAGGGAGGAGGAAGAGGAAGAACTGCAACAGTTGATGCTGAAGTTAAAAGATGCCCTCTCCCTCCAGGTGCAACCAGGTGAGTGTCCCCACAGACAGGAGGAGGAGGGAGGGAGGGATAAAAGTTGTTTCACAGCAAGTCTTTTTTTTAGAAAGGGCCCAGCAGGAACTCATTTGCATATTAGGCCACACCTTCTGAAGCCAAGCCAGCTGGAACTGAATTCCTGTGTGTTTCTGCTCCAAAAAAGCCCTATTTTGAAGCATATTGGATTCACCCCAAAAGCCTGCAGTTTCTAGAGTACTGAGATCAGGTTCCCTGGAGAAAACGGTTGCTTTGGAGGGTTCCCTCTGTGGCGTTATTCCCCACCAAGATCCCTCCCTCCCTCAGACCCCACCCTCTGTCAGACTTCACCCCCAAATCTCTGGGAATTTCCTGAACTAGAATTTGCAACCCTTCTGGTGATCCCCTCTAATTTAACCATGCTGCCAGTTGCAGGCTCTTCCAACATGCTCCAAAAAGATTCCCCTCTCCTTTTGGCGCTCACCATCCAGCGCAATGAAGACTAATGAGGAACTCAAAAGGACGTACTCAGTACGTTGTGACATTTTGGTTGGTCCTATTTTTTTTTAAAAAAGGTATTAATACAATAGTCATTGCATATGTTTGCACTCAACTGGGTATTTCAACTGGGAGCTTGTGTTACAGAACTGAAGGTATTTCCCTTGAACTCTGCTGTATTCCAGAGTCTGTTTTTGTTATTGTTTTTCACTTTATGGGACCCGCATAATGGGCACTATAGGCCTTCCTTCCCTTCCTCCTTCTCTCCCTCCCTCCCTTCCTTCCCTCCTTCTCTCCTTTCCTCATTCCATCTCTTCCTCTATTTCTGCTCTTCTGAACTACAGGTCTTGAGTAGTATCAATAAATCCCAATGAGGAGTAAGAGGAAAATAGGAAAAATTCACACTGGAGAGGGCAGGTGATACCGTATTAGAGAAGTCACAGGCTTCCCAAATTCTCATTACTTGAACCAGGAATTTAGCCTAGAATCCATTAAAGTTTAAGTAACTCAAATATCTAGGGGAGGCTCATTTCGCTGGCACATAAGTAACTTGATGCATTTCTGGGCACCGTGGGTCATCTTCTGTTCAGAATTTTCTCGTTGACGCACGGCTCTCAATTAATTTAAAAGGTGCAAATGTCATTGCTTTCTCTGATGTCCAAATTACTTTTGAAAGGCACCTGAAGGTGTCACAAACTTCCTGATGCCACAGGGAGCCGCAGCACTCTTTTGTATTCATCCTCCCTTTTTTTTAAAGTGCCTAATCACAGCATCTGGTATTTCTTGGACTCATCATCATTTATTTGAATGCACTTTGCTGATGAAATTATTCAATAGATAAGTTGCATCATTTGGGAGGCACCGCAATTTTGTCTGTAAGAGCACACACTGACACCAGCTCTAAAGCTCTCATATGGACTGTTGATAGAAGAGGGCAAAAGTTGAACTCCATATCTCGGTATCATAACGAGTAGACTGTTAATGTGCTCAGACTTGTCAAGGATAGTGCTGGGATACTGGCCATTTGCTTAGAAGCAATAAATTATCTAATGAAACATAAGAATGTAAGAAGAGCTCTGCTGAATCAGAGCAGTGTTCCATCTAGTCCAGCATCCTGTCTCGCACAGAGGCCAGCCAGTTCCTCTGGACAGCCAACAACAGGGCATCGAGGCCGAGGCCTTTCTAAGAACACAAGAGCCATGCTGGATCAGACCAGTGGTCCATCTAATCCAGCATCCTGTCTCACACAGTGGCCAGCCAGTTCCTCTGGAGGGCCAACAACAGGGCATAGAGGCTGAGGCCTTCATAAGAACATAAGAAGAGCCCTGCTGGATCAGACCAGTGGTCCATCTAGCCCAGCATCCTGTCTCACACAGTGGCCAACCAGTTCCTCTGGAGCGCCAACAACAGGGCATAGAGGCTGAGGCCTTCCTAAGAACATAATAAGAACCCTGGTGAATCAGACCAGTGGTCCATCTAGTCCAGCATCCTATCCAGGACTTTTTTTTAGAAAAAGCCCAGCAGGAACTCATTTGCATATTAGGCCACACACCCCAATTTCACCATTGTTTCTACTCAGTGGCCAACCAGTTCCTCTGAAGGGCCAACAAACAGCATAGAGTATGAGGCCTTCCCCTGATGTTGCCTCCTGACACTGGGATTCAGAAGCTGACTGCCTCTGAATGAAGATGTTCCCTTTAGTCACCATCACCAGCAGCCACTGATAGACCATTCCTCCATCAGTCTGTCTTTTAAAGCCATCTATGCCTGCAGCCATCGCTACGTCCTCTGGAAGTAAATTCCTCATTTTAATCACTTATGTAAAGAAGTGTTTCCTTTTATCCATCCTGAATCTACTGCCCAAGCTTGTGAAACCCTCTAATTTATTTGATGTCCACATCGCAGCAAATAATGTTATAGTCACTGCCTCTTAGCACTAGCTCAGTTTGGTATGGAACTGAAACTGCAGTTGGAAGATGGCCAGTCTACTTGAATGTCCATTGACTCAACAGATTCTTTCCCCTTTACTTTCAGACCAGCGTTCTGCCCTCCAGGAGGAATTGCTTTCAGCAGCTGAACACGTTTCCAAGTCTTTCTCCAGTCTCATCAGCCGAGTAAGTTTGCCTGCTAGGAAATGTCAGTATGCTGCAGCGTACTTCCCTGCCTAATCAACCATGGTAAAGAAGCCATATAACATTCATGTAGTTCATGTATGCATCTAGAATTAGCCAAGAGAGGTCTCTGCCATTAAGTTGACTTCCAGAGTATTGCAGTGCCTTAGAGACAGCTCCCTCAGTTCATTAATCCAGTCATCCCCAATGTTCTGCTAGTGGGTGCCATGGTGCCCCAGACACCTTTCCTGGAACCTGCCAATAATTTTTAGAAAGTGGGTGGGCCCAGGTAGGGCTTTTTCACAGCAAGGCTTCTGATTGGCCATTGGATATTTGATTGGCTCTGCAGGTTGTTAAAAGCACTGCTTTGGCAGCAGCTGCCACCACAGCAGAAATATCTTCAGTGTGTGACTGAAGGAATGCCACAGTGGCCATCTTGTGGCTGTGGCACAGAGTGTTAAAGCTGCAGTACTGCAGTCCTAAGCTCTGCTCACAACCTGAGTTCGATCCCCGTTGGAAGCTGGGTTTTCAGGTAGCCGGCTCGAGGTTGACTCAGCCTTCCATCCTTCCAAGGTCGATAAAATGAGTACCCAGCTTGCTGGGGGGAAAGTGTAGAGGACTGGGGAAGGCAATGGCAAACCACCCCATAAAAAGTGTGCCGTGAAAAAATTGTGAAAGCAACATCACCCAAGAGTCGGAAACAACTTGCACAGGGGACCTTTCCTTTTCCCCTCATCCCTTATGGCTGCCATTTTGTGTCAACCATTTTCTGGCTGTGCCCCACCATTCTGTATAAATGGAATGAAGCACACACTTAAATGTTTGCTCCCAAAATCACTGCAGTGTGCTTAAGTCTGTCTTGAACATGTTTGTAGTTCTTAAATAAACCTTTGCAAACCTTTTTTAAGTCATGCTATCGTGTTATTTATTTACTTATCCAATTTGTGATCCATGCCCTCTCCTCAGTAAAGGACTTGGGGCAGCTCACAATCTACATAAGATAGCAGAGTAGTAAGAATGATTTCCCCAAACAATTTATTCGATTGATTATAAACTGAATATTTACTGTTGTTGGAGTTGTTGATTTTAAATTTTTTAAGAAGAAAAAGACTGCAGATTTATACCCCACCCTTCTCTCTGAATCAGAGACTCAGAGTGGCTTTACAATCTCCTATATCTTCTTCCCCCACAACAGACACCCTGTGAGGTGGGTGAGGCTGAGAGAGCTCTCACAGAAGCTGCCCTTTCAAGGACAACTCTGTGAGAGCTATGGCTGACCCAAGGCCATTCCAGTAGGTGCAAGTGGAGGAGTGGGGAATCAAACCCGGTTCTCCCAGACAAGAGTCCGAACACTTAACTACTACACCAAATTGGCTCTCTTCCCTCAACACAAGCACTTAAGTGCTTAAGAGTTGTACATATGAAACATTTAGAATATTGCACAGATTAACTGGTTACTCAATCTATTTGTTTTTTAAAAATAGTATACAGTGAATTAAATAATACTCTCCAATTCACTCATGTTAAACAAATACATTTGCCTGCAGTCACAACACCCAGACCTGGGTGGCCCAGGCTAGCCCAAACTTATCAGATCTCAAAAGTAAAACAGGGTCAATCCTGGATAGTATTTGTAGGGAAGACCCCCAGGGAACCCTGCTGCAGAAGGCAATGACCAACCACCTGTGTTCAACTCTTGTTTCAGAAACTCCCTAATCTTCTTCGTGGTCTCTGTGCAGTCCCACACATGGGTCTTGCCGCAGGCAACGGATCCATACCTCGGAGCTCCAATAGCTCGTCTATAACGTCTTTTGGCGCGCTTTCCTCCCGCCCTGGGGAGCAGGCAGCGACTGCGCATGCCTGGAGCGGGGGGAGAGCGCCCATTCCACTCAGTTTCTTCCCTTCCGCCGCCCGGACAGCACCTACCTTCGTTGCGTTCCTCCTTTAACTCGTCTCTTGGTATCGTATTTTCCTATTTCTTCTACTTCGTCGCTTGCTTTCTTTCGTCCTTAGAATATATATATAAAAAAAAGAACCGCTCCTGCGCTTTTGCTTCTTTCTACCTTCCCCTACCCCCCCCCCCCCGTCTCTCCCTTCCACCCTCCCCCAGTCTGGAACGGATGGAAGGGAAAATTTCCTTTAAAAGGTGTAGGCAGTGTGCTGCTAAATTCCCGTCTTCTGACGGCCACGCGCTCTGCCTTTTCTGTTTGGGAGAATCTCACAAAGTCGACGCCTGCCCTCACTGCGCTTGCTTCGGTAAGCAGGCACGGAAAAACAGAGCAGCACGTCTTCGGAGTTCCCTCATCGAGTCCTCTCTCCGCGCGATGTCCACCTCAGCTCCGCCGCCTCCCCCACTAAGAGCGGGAGATTCGGCTGCTTCGGCCCTTCCTGTCGCACCCAGGAAGCATAAGTCCGATAAAAAGACTTTGAAACATTCTGAGGGGCATAGGACGCCTAAAAAGGCACATCACGAGGACTCGAATCTGTCTAAGTCGCACCGCTCGAGTCCGGGAACCTCCAGTCCGACCACCTCGGCGCCTAAGAAGCACCAGGATTTGAAACACCAGGACCCGTCAGCTTCGGGCTCCGCCATCGCGCCTCTGCATGAGCGCCGCGATCCGTCAGCTTCCAGCACTTCCGTATTTGCGCAATCGGCTTCTGCGCAATCGGCTCCTGTGCAATCGAGTTCTGCGGCGACTTCTCACTTGAATCCCATCGTACCACCTGAACTCTCGGCTCCGTCCGATGTTATCTCGGACATGCCTCGCATCACTAAGCATTCCATCGAAGTTATCCCGATTGGCTCCAGATCGCCCTCGGTGCATAGCCTCCCTCCTGAGGAAATTCTCGAGTCGGATCCTCCAACTCTCCGACCCGAGTCCTTCCTCGACATTACCACTCCAACCAATCCAGTACCTCAGGAGCCCTCCGACCAGGTCTCGTCTCAGCAGCTCCGCTCTCGATCTCCACGGCTACGCTCTCGCTCGCGGTCCCCGCTCCATCTACGATCCCCGGTCCGTGACCGCTTCATCTCTCCGTCTCCGCATCGGGATTACCATCGGGACCATCGACGCGACCGGTCTCCGTACCGCGACTACCATGGGCTCTACCGACGGGACCGCTCTCCATCCCGATCCCCGTCCCCTCGGCCGCGCTCGCGATACCATCGGTACCTGCGTTCGCCCTCGATGCACAGCTACAAGCACTTCTCAGACTTCGAACCCGAGCCTCGCTCCGAACCTCGCTCTAGAGATGTCTACTTGCCTCGACTCCGAGGCTGTTATTCTCCGGGACCCCGTGACTACTACCGTTCACGCGACCAGCGATCTCCCTACTACCGCCGCCCATCTCCCAGCGCCTACAGTGACTATCAGCACTACTACTATAGTTCTCGGGACAGAGCAGCTCCTCGGACCCGAGATGATTTCGACTCGCAGGATCTCGACTCCCTCGCACTTCCCCATCGGTCCCGTGAGGTTGTCCACTCTCCTGGCTTCTCTGGGAACCGAGACATTTCCAAGACACCGCCCGCAACAGTACCGAAACCACCAACTTCGCCGGCCAAACGTCCTCGAGACCCCTCACCGGTCGACCCCAAGTCACCTCAGCACCCGGTCTCGGTTTCAGACAGGGATTCATCTGACCACTCTGATTCTGAGGAGGCTCCAGCCTCGCCTTCATCTGACCAACCTCCTAGGCTCTCACCATCTGACAGCTCCAAGGCCTATCTAAACCTGATCACCACAATGGCTTCCGCACTGAACATTCCCATGTCCTTTTTACCCAGGCTGGACCTCTATCACGACCGACTCTTGGGTTCTTACCATCGTGCGTATCGGTTACGCAATAGAGTTCGTTTCGCCACCTCGCCACCACTACTTTATACCTACCCCTCCATCTGCACTCCTCCATCAAGAAATTCTGGACTTGCTCCAGAAGAAGGCCATAGAACCCGTTCCTCCCCTACATCGAGGGACGGGATTCTACTCGAGATACTTTCTGGTCCCCAAGAGGGATGGAGGAAAGCGCCCTATCCTAGATCTTCGGAAGCTAAACAAGTACATCGAATACAAAAAGTTCAGAATGATCTCCCTGCAGGCTATCCTGCCTCTTATTCCCAGGAATTCCTGGATGGCTTCCCTAGATCTTCAGGACGCTTACTTCCATGTGACAATTCAGCCTCAACATCGAAAGTATCTGCGATTCGCCATGGGGCAGGACCACTTCCAATATGTAGCCCTGCCGTTTGGCCTCTCCACTGCACCAAGGGTGTTCACCAAGTGCATGGCGGTGGTGGCAGCCGCTCTCAGAGTTCGGGACATTACAGTCTTCCCATATATCGACGACTGGCTTTTCATAGCACCGACTCAACGCCTATTACAGAGCAATATCAACACAGCGCTCTCTCTTCTCAATTCCCTGGGCCTTTGTGTGAACACATCCAAATCCCATCTCGAGCCTACCCAGGACATCAAGTTTATAGGGGCTCTCCTTCGCACTTCTCTCCATCGGGCTTTCCTCCCCGAGGATCGAGCAACAACCATCATTACCTTAGCCAGGGCAATTCAACGGCAGCCTCGTCAGTCTGCATTCACAATCCAACGTTTGCTGGGCCTCATGGCCGCCACGACTTCTGTCATCTACCTTGCCAAACTACGAATGCGACAGCTACAGCTCTGGTTCGTCCGAGCCTACCATCCTCAACTGCAATCACAGAGAGTCTTACTCACTGTTCCCCAGAGAGCACTCTCTTCTCTCACATGGTGGACTATACCCGACAATCTCCTCGCAGGAAGACCATTTCTCCCAACTCCTCCTGTGACTGTTGTGACTGTTGTGACAACCGACGCCTCAAAGTGGGGATGGGGAGCCCACTTAGAGGACAAGACTGCCAGGGGCCTTTGGTCTCCTTCCAAGAGGTCCATGCACATAAACTGCTTAGAACTGATTGCTGTGCACAGGGCCCTCCTATCCTTTCTCCCACTGGTCCACGGATGGCATATTCAGGTTTCAACGGACAACATGGCAACCGTCTACTACATAAACAAGCAGGGGGGAACCAGGTCCCTCCGGCTGTGCCGTATAGCCATTCGGCTCTGGGAATGGTGTCTGCAACACGACATTTACCTGACTGCAGTCCACCTCCCAGGTGTCGAGAATGTTCTGGCCGACTCCCTGAGCAGGTTTCGCCTGGACGATCACGAGTGGTCCATCAATCCGACCTACCTTCGGCGCATCTTCAGGTGTTTCGGGACACCCCAGGTGGACGCCTTTGCTTCCCGAGACAATGCCAAATGTCCCCGCTATTATTCCAGGAGGGGAAACGATGCCTTCCTACACTGCTGGACAGGCCCTCTCCACTATCTCTTCCCACCAACCCCTCTCTTGACTCGGGTACTGATAAAGATCATACGAGACGGCACGGACTGCATCCTTGTGGCTCCATGGTGGCCACGGCAGCCGTGGTTCACGAGACTCCTACAGCTCTCCAACCGCACTTACCGTCGTCTCCCTCTTGTGAGCGACCTCCTGTCCCAAGCCAGTGGCCAGATATTACATCACAACCCTCAGGTGCTGGCTTTGACGGCCTGGAGAATACACCCTCCTGCCTCTCCGCAGGGGTAGCTCACATCATTCTCAACGCAAGAAAGCCTTCCACAAGACTTTCGTACCAACATAAATGGAAGCGCTTCTGTTCATTCGCGACTGCTAACCATCTACATCCAGAGTCCGCACCTCTTACTATGATCCTGGATTATTTACTTTCCCTTCAAAAATCAGGACTCTGCTACTCATCCTTAAAAGTTCATCTATCTGCCATCTCTGCGTTCCATAATCCGGTAGACGGCAAAACTGTTTTCTCTCATGCCTTGTCTAAGTCTTTTCTCAAGGGCATGTTGCACCTGAATCCACCTGCTAAACCCCTTGTCCCAACCTGGAGTTTATCCCTAGTTCTTGCCTGCTTGATGAAAGCACCCTTTGAACCCATGGCTACAGTTGGCCTCAATCTTCTCTCCTGGAAGACAGCATTGCTGGTGGCCCTTACCTCGGGCAAACGGGCGAGTGATTTATGCGCCTTTCGCCACGATCCTCCATATACCATTTTCCACAAGGAAAAGGTTGTTATGAGACCAGACCCTGCATTCCTTCCCAAGGTCGTCTCCCAGTTTCACTTATCGACTTCAACTTCTCTGCCGACCTTTTTCTCTAACCCAACTGACCAAGGGCAACGAGCCCTGCATTCTCTGGACGTCAGAAGGGCTTTATCTTTCTACCTTGATCGTACACAGCCTTTCCGTAAGGACCCTAACCTGTTTGTGGCTTACGGGGAACCTCACAAAGGATGCAAAATTTCTACCCAGAGACTATCTAAATGGGTAGCTAGTGCCATCAGGTTGTGTTACGAACTGGCTAAACAGCCTCTGCCCGAAGGCCTTAAGGCTCACTCTACTAGAGCGGTCTCGACGTCTTCGGCTTTCCTACAGGGCATCTCCCTAGAGGACATTTGTGCTGCTGCATCGTGGTCCTCTCCTTCCACGTTCGTCTCCCATTATGCGCTGGACGTTCGTGCGAGACGTAACGCCTCCTTCGGCCAAGCGGTCCTCAGATCCATCTTTCACTGAGAGTAATGGTGAGTGCATCCGCTTTGGTTATTGGCCATGTGACTAATCTTTGCTTTCTTTCACCAGCACCCCCCTCCAGAACATTTAGCTGGCTAATCACCCATGTGTGGGACTGCACAGAGACCACGAAGAAGATAAACAGGTTGCTTACCTGTAACTTATGATCTTCGAGTGGTCATCTGTGCAGTCACACACGCCCACCCAGCCTTCCCCGCTGCTGACCTTTGGTACTTCTCGTTTAAATTTCTGTAGTCTCAGTGCCAGTGGCGGCTGGAAGAAACTGAGTGGAATGGGCGCTCTCCCCCCGCTCCAGGCATGCGCAGTCGCTGCCTGCTCCCCAGGGCGGGAGGAAAACGCGCCAAAAGACGTTATAGACGAGCTATTGGAGCTCCGAGGTATGGATCCGTTGCCTGCAGCAAGACCCATGTGTGTGACTGCACAGATGACCACTCGAAGATCATAAGTTACAGGTAAGCAACCTGTTTTTCTGTCTGGCACCCAAGGCAAGGCTAATTTCTGGTGCCACCCCCCGCACTGATAACATCACCAAGTCACATGGTGGGGCACCCAATTCAGTGCCCCCCAAAGGCCAGCACTCTAGATGATCGCCTAGTTTGCCTAATGGCAGGGCTGGCCCTGGTGGAGTATTGTGCTATTTTAAAAAGACTTCCCAAAAATGTAATGTAATGTAAAATTTTATTTATATCCCGCCCTCCCCCGCCGAAGCAGGCTCAGGGCGGCTAACAGCATTTCAAGTAAACAATACAATAATAAAAACATTAAATTCACATTAAAATTCACATTAAAACCAGTCAATAGTCAATAATTAATTAAAACATTCCTAAATTAACACTGGCGGTAAACGTTATTAATCTGGCGGTAAACATTAAATTCAGTTATTGGTGAACGCCTGTTTGAAGAGGGCGGTCTTGCAGGCCCTGCGGAACTGGTCTAAGTTCCGCAGGGCCCGCACCTCCTCTGGGAGTTGGTTCCAGAGTTGTGGGGCCGCAACGGAAAAGGCCCGAGTGCGGGTGCTTTGAAGTTTAACTTCTTTTGGCCCAGGGATATTCAGTCTGCTTTTCCCCACTGACCTCAGTGCTCTCTGGGGCTCATATGGGGAGAGACGGTCCCTCAGGTAGGTCGGTCCTTGGCCATATAGGGCTTTACAGGTTATGACCAGCACTTTGTACTGGATCCGGTATACGATTGGCAGCCAGTGCAGTCCGCGCAGCCCCGGCCGTATATGCTCCCATCTTGGGAGACCAAGTAACAGCCTGGCCGCCGCGTTCTGCACTAGCTGCAGCTCCCGGGTCCGGTACAGAGGCAGCCCCATGTAGAGAGCGTTACAGTAGTCCAATCTTGAGGTGACCGTCGCGTGGATCACCATTGCTAGGTCCCGACGCTCTAGGAAAGGGGCCAGCTGCCTCACCCGCCTCAGGTGGAAGAATGCTGATTTGGCAGTGGCTGTTATCTGGGCCTCCATTGATAATGAAGGCTCTAGTAAGACGCCCAGGCTCTTCACCCGCTGCGCCGTCTTCAGCGGCGCCTCGTCAAAGGCCGGGAGAGATATTTCCTTCCCCAGAGTGCCACGACCCACATGGAGAACCTCTGTCTTCGCTGGATTTAACTTCAGCCCACTCAGTCTAAGCCACGTTGCAACTGCCTGCAAAGCCCGGTCCAGGTTCCCCGGGGCGGAGGCGGGCCGGCCGTCCATTAGTAGATAGAGCTGGGTGTCATCTGCATATTGATGGCAACCCAGCCCAAATCTCCGGGCAATCTGGGCGAGGGGGCGCATATAGATGTTGAATAACATCGGGGAGAGAACTGCTCCCTGGGGCACCCCACAGTCTAGTGTGCGCCTCTGGGATCGCTCACCCCCAATCGCCACCCTCTGTCCCCGACCCATGAGGAAGGAGGAGAGCCATTGTAAGGCCAGCCCCTCAACCCCTATGTCGGCGAGACGGTGGATCAGCAACCGATGGTCAAAAAAAGGCCTCTGTGGAAATGGAGGGCACCAGGGAATGGTGAGGGGAAACTGGAGAATTGCCCTGTGTGAACTGTGTGGTACAGAGGCATTTTCTGTGACAAACAATGAGTGATTAAAATATGGCAAATACTGCCAAAGGATGCAATGATAGCCGCAGGTATAGATCGCTTTAGAAGAGGGACTAGACATATTCATGGAGGAGAAGTGGCAACTAGCCATGGTGACTAAAGGGAAGCTTCACATTCAGAGGCAATAAAACTCTGCATACAGTCCCTTGGAGGCAACATAAGGGGAAGGCCTCAGTCTCTCTGCCCTATTGTTGGGCCCTCCAGAGGAATTGGTTGGCCACTGTGTGAAACAGGATGCTGGACCAGATGGACCACTGGTCTGATCATTCTTAGGAAGGCCTCAGTCTCTGTGCCCTGCTCTTCACCCTCCAGAGGAACTGGTTGGCCACTGTGTATGACAGGATGCTGGACCAGATGGACTACTGCTCTGATCATGAAGGGCTCTTATTATATTCTTAGGAAGGCCTCAGCCTCTCTGCCCTGTTGTTGGCCGTCCAGAGGAACTGGCTGGCCATTGTGTGAGACAGGATGCTGGACTAGATGGACCACTGGTTAGATCCTGAAGGGTGCTTCTTACATTCTTATACAGTGGCAACAAGGCCTGAACAGGGCATGCCCCCAGTGAGGGGGCAACCTTCATTCCATTCATCTAATAGAATTTACAGATGCAGAAAGAACCGGACCGGCTGCTTATGAACCACGCACTTTATTGAACAGGATTCCTGGACTTAAAGCAAGAAGCAGTCAAACTCATTTACCACTGACGCCACTCTGTAGTTTGTAAAATTACCCAAGGTTGTAATCCAGCAACAAGTAGCTCCAGCTAAGTCCCATTGAAAGGAATGGAAGTTGGCAAAAACATCAGTCTTGTTAATTTCTGTGGGGTTTGATTTTTCTGTTGTTGTTAGATCCAAAGAGTACAGGCATTCTCTTCTCAAAACTATAAACGCGAGGAAAAGTAAAAAAAAAAAAATCACTGGGAATAGCATTTTTAAAAAGTCAGAAAACAACCAGATAATTCTAGACTTGCTTCTTCTTCATTTTTGACTGCCCAGTACTTCTTCTGAATAAAACAGACTCGCTCCTGTGTACTTGGATGCTTATTAGATCTTCGTTCAGTTCTCTCTTCTTTGCTACAGGAACCACTTGAATTTGTGAAAAAATCCCTAGAAGTTGGGAGGAAAAGCAACATGACAATGTATTTCTGATGTACCTGGGTATTTAATGTTTCTAACATTATCAGTTTTGTTTCTGAGTTCACTTGGTATTTAAAACAAATCTGAATAGATTCCCAGGACATCTAAATAATCAAGCCAATGGGCCTGTTTCCAAACAAGTGATCAGATGGAGCCTGTAAGTGCGTGCATGGAAATGCTACTGCTCACCTACAAGTTCATAGGGTGTGCAAGGGTTCCCTACTTGGTTCTTGCCACTTTTGCAAAATCACACTGGCTGTTTCTACACTCAGGGTTGATTCTGATTTTATGAGCATTAGATCCACCTGCAGAAATCTCCTATTCAAATGTACTCTTGTAAAGTGAGGAGCAACTCCAGGGTGAAACCGCTTTTGGTGCCAATGCAAGAAAACAAGTATAGACAAGATAAGCCGAAGCAAGACGGAAGTGACGGAGGCATTCAATGTAGATGAACATTTTAAATGTGCACCCAGAAAGGATCTTCTGTCAAGTGTAGAAACAGCCACTGCTAAATCTACATTAAAGTGACTTTAAGACTGCCTCGTAGAAGAAGATGTTATTGGATTTATACCCCACTCTTCACTCTGAATCTCAGAGTCTCAGAGCAGCTTACAATATCCTTTTCCTTCCTCCCCCACAACAGACACCCTGTGAGGTATGTGGAGCTGAGAGAGCTCTCATGAAAGCTGCCCTTTCAAGGACAACTCTGCAGGAGCTATGGCTGACCCAAGCCCATTCCAGCAGCTGCAAGTTTGTTGGTCTGAAAGCTGCCACTGGACTCAAACTTTGCTCTAACAAATTTTGTTGTAACATAAGCTTTTGAGAAACACAGACGAAGAAGACTGTAGATTTATATCCCACCCTTCTCTCTGAATCAGAGTCTCAGAGCGGCTTACAATCTCCTTTATCTTCTTCCCCCGCAACATTCACTCTGTGAGGTAGGTGGGGCTGAGAGAGCTCTCCCAGAAGCTGCCCTTTCAAGGACAACCTCTGCCAGAGCTATGGCTGACCCAAGGCCATTCCAGCAGGTGCAAGTGGAGGAGTGGGGAATCAAACCAGGTTCTCCCAGATAAGAGTCCGCACACTTAACCACTACACCAGACTGGCTCTCTCCTAAACTGATCTGGATCTGTGCCATTGGGATACACTGAAGTGTGATCACTCAAAGCACCACTATAGTCCCCCTTCAGTAACCTCTTTGTTGAGCAACAGATGCAGGCATGGTAAGCATGGATGCACAAGGGCCTGAACAGGGGTGGAATTCTAGCAGGAGCTCCTTTGCATATTAGGCCACACACCCCTAATGTAGCCAATCCTCCAAGAGCTTACAAGGCTCTTTTTTGTAAGCTCTTGGAGAATTGGCTACATCGGGGTGTGTGGCCTAATATACAAATGAGCTCCTGCTAGAATTCCACCCCTGGGCCTGGAAAACAATCAAGATTGAAAGTTGCTCTCTGACAGACCTCAGTGACAGTCCACTCTTTCACTCTGCTTCAGTGGGGCCCTAAGTGTTCTTTTTTTATTCTCATGCCTTAGAACCAAACTCGACATTACAGCATCCACAAGTCTATAAATGCATCTACTGTGAATGCAGAAGAAGAAAAGGAGGAGATTGGATTTATAACCCCACCCTTCCCTTGGTGTCTCAGAGCAGCTTACAATCTCCTTCCCTTCCCCTCCCCTGTCCACAACAGACACCCTGGGAAAGAGGTCAGGCCGAGTGAGAGAACAGCTCTGAGAGAACTTGTGACTGACCCAAGGTCACACCAGCAGGTGTATGTGGAGGAGTGGGGAATCAAACCCAGTTCTCCCAGATTAGAGTCCATGCTCTTCACCACCACACCAAACTGGCTCTCCTCTTTAGAGGTGAACTAGACCATATCAAAATACTGCAAGGATCCAATTTGTATGGGGGCTGTGGCGCTGTGGGACCAGCCGCTATTGTATCCCACAGTACTTTTTAAAGTGCCAGGACAGGCTCCACACATACACAGGCTCCCCCCACACACTGATGGACCTCCTGATGGCACCTTGTTTTTTGGCCACTGTGTGACACATAATGTTGGACTAGATGGGCCATTGGCCTGATCCAATATGGCTTCTCTTATGTTCACAGTTGCTTTGGCACATGAAAAGGTGCAGGGGGCACGATCACCTGGTCGTACTGTGCTGTGGACTCAGACAAAGGCAGACTGTGTGGTATTTTTAAATGCCTGAATTTAGTTCTAAAATAGTGGTGCCAGCTTTGATGAATGTGATATGTGGACAGTATAACATCTAGTTTAGCTCTCAGTTCCACATTTAAGAAAACTGACAAATCAGTCCTTTTTTTCATTTTTGCAAAACAGAAATCAAGTATGCAACTCTGACGAAATAAAGAGAGATCAGCAGTTTATGTCCCACTCGTAGGACTCCTGGTTAATGTCTAATCCTGATTTCTCTTAAACCACAATCTGAAGCCAGAGTTCCCCCCCAAAGCTGTGGAATAGGCTTCAATGGGGCGGCCAAGTGTGTGGTCAGTTGATTTTTATGGGACCTACAACCAGTGGTAGAATTCTAGCAGGAGCTGCTTTGCATATTAGGCCACACACCCCTGATGTAGCCAAGAACTTACAAAAAAGAGCCTTGTAAGCTCTTGGAGGATTGGCTACATCAGGGGTGTGTGGCCTAATATGCAAAGAAGCTCCTGCTGGAATTCCACCCCTGCCTACAACCCCAATCCTAACCTGGACTTGACTCACACTGATTTGAGTTGTGTTTGCTTCCAGGAAAGTGTGCTTAGAATTGCCAACGTGGGGACCCTTTCTGACATGACCAATGGATCAACTGTAATATCTGGTCCTCCTGTGCCTTTCCACTCACATCCACATGGGGCAGACTTCCTCCTACGACCGAGCTCCTTTCCATGGCAGCATCACCATTTCTGGAAATAAGAGAAATTCTGACGTGGGAAGGAGGCAGTGCCAGATTAAACCCTGCAGAGGCCCCTAGGCAGTCGAAATCTCAGGGGCCTCCTTACAAATTATCCCTGAATCTGAGCACCTGTCCTGCCACCCACAGCCCCCACTGCAGCCTGCAGGCACCTTCTCAAAAGCTCCGTTGACAAAACTGTGGGGGAGAGGCAGAAAGAGGCAAACTTGCCAACGACCCCAGCAGCCACACCAGGCAAGTCAGGCAAAGAGTGGCTCAGTTGCTGGCTGCACGTGCAGGCTGGGAGGGCTGCAAGCAGGAGGGAAATTGGGGGGGGGGAAGCTGGCCTGGGACCCCTAAAGGCATGGGGGCCTGTAGGCCAGTGCCTACTTGGCCTAATTGTCAGTCCCTCCCTGGAAGGAGGGTTGTCATGGACTCCATCCACACAATCCTGGACTTCCTGTCCACAATAAAAGCACAATAAAAACAGAGCGGCTAGAGAGTAATAGCCTCGCTTACTCTTTGTGATCCAAGATGGAAGAACTGCAGTTTGTGGCCGACCTTCATCCAGTTGCCTTTTCCCTAGGCCGTGGGTCCTAGAGAGCACGCATTCCACATAGATATCCCAGAAGAGCTGTGCCAGATCCCAGAAGAGGGCCCCGTGCTTCAGATTGTCAGAGGATTTCAAGAAGAGCATGAAATCCCAAAAGCTGCTGACAGAGTCAGAAATGGGAGGTTCCCTCATCTCCAGCAAGGTGGTCGACGAGGATTCCCAGCACTGGGGGTCAGCTCGGCCAAGTGCCAGGGGATCGACCTGGCTATGGCAGAAGAACGGCATCACACACAACACCCCCATAACAAAAAGAGAGCAGGTGAATCTCATGTTGTAGCCCGCCTTCCTCGAGATCCCAGAATCCATTGGGTTTCTGGAACCTGACAAGAACAAAAATAGAACAAAGCAGTAGACAAGTGCACCTTGAAGACCAACTAAGTTTTATTTAGAATGTAAGCTTCCGTACGCTCTTAAGCAGACTTCATCAGACAAAATGGGAATGGCAAGCAGCAATACTTAATATAAGTGGGCAGTGTGGAATCATGAGAATGTTTTTAGCAGATTTAAAGAATCACCAATAGGGATCTGTGTTTGTTAGTGTAGGACAAAACAGGGTTAAAAAAACATTGGAGTGATAAAAAGCAGACTGCTGTCGTAGGTGCTGTGAACAAAAAAAAAAGTGGATGCTAAGAACAGAAATAGTGTAACAATCCACCACAGAAAACTGAGCAGCACACAGAAATATACAACTCTTTTCTTTCTAATTAATATTTTAGTCGAGTTCCCACCATTTCCAGTTGCAGTTCCCTGCCCTTCCATGCAGTGTTCCCTCTAAGCTGAGTTAGCATAAGCTAGCCCACAGTTTCTTAGTCTCTGGCTCACACGTTTTTCCCTTAGCTCAGGAAGGATGGCCCCATAGGAAATTAATTTATGCAGTAGCTCACAACTTTAATGCCAGGAACTTTAGTTCATGCCCATCCTGAGGAATGATGTTCAATATCAAAAGCCTTGCATTTAAAAGCAAGTAGAGCCAGCAACAGGTGAGCCTCAAGGTGAAAGGCATTCCACAGGAGAAGGGCCATCAAGGATAATGCCCTGCCTCTGTTCCTCAGCCTGGAAGAGGAGGTGGAGGAGGAGGAGATTGGTTTTATTCTTTGCCCTTCACTCAGAGTCTCAGAGTGGTTTATAATCTCCTTTCCCTTCCTCTCCCCACAACAGACACCCTGTGAGGTAGGTGGGACTGAGAGAGCTCTTTTGAGGAGGAGTGGAGACTCAAACCCAGTTCTTCCAGATTACAGCCTGTACTCTGACCCACTATGCCAAACTGGTTTTACAATCTCCTTTCCCTTCCCCTTCCTACAACAGACACCCTTTGAGGTAAGTGGGGCTGAGAGAGCTCTGAGAGATACTGTTCTTGAGAGGAACAGCTCTGCTGAGAACTTGTGGCTGACCCAAAGTTCACCAGCAGCTGCAGTGGGGAATCAAACCTGAGGAGTGGGGAATCAACCCCAACTCTCCCAGATTAGAGCCTGTGCTCTGAACAACTATACCAAACTGGTTTTCTGAAGGCAGAGGCTTAAAGAGCAGGTCTCATGAGTCACATCTTAAATAGGCAATATGAGAGGAGGCAGGTCTTCAAGCACCCTGGATCCAAGCCAACAGAACAAAGCCGTAGACAAGTGCACCTTTAAGACCAACTAAGTTCTATTCAGAATGTACGCTTTCGTATGCTCTTAAGCAGACTTCATCAGACAAAATGGGAATGGCAAGCAGCAATTCTTAATATAAGTGGGCAGTGTGGAATCATGGGAATGTTTTTAGCAGATTGAAAGAATCACAAATAAGGATCTGTGTTTGTTAGTGTCCTACTGGGATCTATCTGGAGCCAAGCCGTTTAGGGGTTAAGAACCAGCACTTTGAATTGTGTTTAGCAGATGGGCTAAACTGTGAGCTTGACTAAATAGGTGTTCTTCTTGATGTTGGTTTTTGTTGGTATGTAAGTGCTATTGATTCCTATCAGGGGCAGCCTAAGAACTGGGCTTTGTTGAAGTGGAATCAATTACCATTAAACCATCTGAAATGTACATTGCTGAAGGAGTACAGAGAAGGTACAGAGAGAATCTATAGTATATCGTTAGCACGATGTGTTCAGAACTCTCCGTACTACACACCTTGTTTTTTCCCCACCCATAAATAAACCCTGTGTTTGAGCAAAACTTCATGGTTCTCAATGGAGTAATCCATGATGCTGTGACCACCAACCTAGTCTTCTTAAAGCTAAATGGGTCACACTTGAATCATAGGTGTTGGAGGGGGGGAAGTTATAAGATTCTCGGTCTTAGTTTGTATCTTAACAAAGCCAAGAAGTGGATACATAAAGTAGCTGTGCCACTAAGGACAGACTCAACTTTGAAGGAATTGGAGACAAAATTGGCTATAATGAGGAGGAGATTGGATTTATACCCCGGAGGAGGAGGTGGTTTTTATACCCTGCATTTCACTACCCAAAAGAATCTCAGAGTGGCTTACAATTGCCTTTCCTTCCTTTCAGTTTGGTATAGTGGTTAAGTGTGCTGACTGTTATCTGGGAGAACCTGGTTTGATTCCCCACTCCTCTACTTGCACCTGCTGGAATGGCCTTGGGTCAGCCATAGCTCTGGCAGAGGTTGTCCTTGAAAGGGCAGCTGCTGGGAGAGCCCTCTCCAGCCCCACCCACCTCACAGGGTGACTGTTGTGGGGGAGGAAGGTAAAGGAGATTGTGAGCCACTCTGAGATTCGGAGTGGAGGGCAGGACATAAATCCAATATCATCATCTTCTTCTCCACAACAGATGCCTTGTGAGGTAGGTGGGGCTGAGAGAGCTCTGAGAAAACTGTTCTTAAGAGAACAGCTAAGAGAACTGTGACTGACCCAGGGTCACCCAGCTGGCTTTATGTAGAGGAACCAGCTGTGAGTGGGATAGAATCAAACCCAGTTTTCAGAGTCCTCTGCTCTTAACCACTACACCATGCTGGCTCTCGGGTTAGACATAAGCTGGATCCAGCCAACTTTTTCACATCATGCAGGCCGATTCCCCTCCCTATTACACCTGCATCCCATAAGCCTTTCGGCTATCCAAGTACCATGAGCACTAGACTCCAGCATAGCCTTTTGGCAGATCCAAGGGACCTGCTCTTCCCCTTTTCACTACATCCAGCTCATTGGCCTCTACCCTATTGGAAGAAGATATTGGATTTATATCCTGCGCTATACTCTATAAAGAGCCCCGTGGCGCAGAGTGTTAAAGCTGCAGTACTGCAGTCTAAGCTCTGCTCACGACCTGAATTCGATCCCTGGCAGAAGCTGGGTTTTCAGGTAGCCGGCTCAATTTATGACACAGCCTTCCATTCTTCCGAGGTCAGTAAAATGAGTACCCAGCTTGCTGGGGGGGAAGTGTAGATGACTGAGGAAGGCAATGGCAAACCACCCTGTAAAAAGTCTGCCGTGAAAATGTTGTGAAAGCAACATCACCCCAGAGTTGGAAACGACTGGTGCTTGCACAGGGGATCTCTCCTTTCCTATACTCTGAATCTCAGAGCAGTCACAATCTCCTTTACTTCCCCCCACAACAGACACCCTGTGAGGTGGGTGGGGCTGAGAGGGCTCTCATACCAGCTGCCCTTTCAAGGACAACTCCTGCAAGAGCTATGGCTGACCCAAGGCCATTTCAGCAGCTGCAAGTGGAGGAGTGGGGAATCAAACCCAGAGATTGGATTTATACCCCACCCTTCACTAGCCAAAGTAGTCACAGAGTAGCTTACAAATCTCATTTCCCTTCCTCTCGTCACAACAGACACTCTGTGAGGAAGGTGGCACTGAGAGAGCTCTCCCAGAATTGCTCTTGAGCGGAACACCCCTGAGAGAACTTGTGGCTGACCCAAGGCCATTCCAGCAGCTGCAAGTGGAGGAGTGGGGAATCAAACCCGGTTCTCCCAGATAAAAGTCCACATATTTAACCACTACACCAAACTGGCTCTCCTAGACACTGATGCTGCTCAGGAGCAAAGTGACTTTAAAGAGCGAAGACAGATATATAACCCGTGCTTGAGAGGGTCTCTGTCATGGCATATCCTGAATGCAGAACAAGTGTTAGAATTTGCCAGATGTGTTACTCTTAACAGGACAATGAGTGCGGAGAAAAACATGGAGTAACAACTGCACCTGTCCATGTTCTTGAACCCTTTTCATGACTATACCTTCGCCTCTCCCTGCTTTTGTTATTCAGGACCTAAGTGACACTTCAAGGAAGAAATCTGTGTGCACACTGTTGTTTGTGCAAGCGCATGCCAAAAATCCTCTTCCTCCAAGAGAAAAAGTGTCAATCAAAAATTTTATTGTGCATAGCCCTTGGCCATTACAAAACAGAACACAAACCCCAAAATTCTCAGATAACATCTTGAGAAAAAGTGAGTTTCTAAAGCCCGTGAAAGGGCTAAGAGATCTGACCAGGGTGCTGAAGTGTTTCATTTCTATGCATGCAGAACAACTTTAATCTTCCCATTTCCCTTTCTTTCCTTGCTCTCCTTGCATGCAGGGCGTGCATTCTCCCTCCCTCCCCATTTCCCACTGTCTCCCATGTTTGAAATTCCACTTCTCCAAAGTCCACTGTTGCTGAATGTTGTCGTTGCCAGAATGTGGTTGCATTTTAGGGGAAGAGAAGCCACATGCTTAGAGCTCTACCCCTCACAAGAACCTTCCAAAGCATTCAATGGGTGACCTCAAAGTAGCTGTTTTACTGCACAGGAACTTCAAGAACAGAATGGAGAGAGAAACTGCTGAATTACAAATTATTATGAAACTTGGAACAAACACCTCCCCAGGACTGAACAGGGATATTGGTTTTTTATCTCATTACAGATGCTAAACCCAGAATTTCAAGAACAGAATGGAGAGGGGAATTGCTGAATCACAAACTATTACGAAACTTGGAACAAACACCTCCCCAGGACTGAACAGAGATGTTGGGGGTTTTTTAATCTCATTACATATGCTAAACCCACTTTCAGCAAGTGTGGCGATATATTCACAGTATTCCAATGTAATTCTCTTTTAGGATAGTGAATCAGAATAATGCTTTTGTGTTGACATACTCAAACAAGGGATATTGGCTGTTTATCTCATTACATATACTAAACCCATCTTCCACTATATTTTAATGTATTTGTTCCTAATGGCAACCTAGAATGATGTATATATTTATGTTACATGTTAAAAGGTAAATTAGTTGGACAGAAAAAACTTCTGGGAAAGAAATGCCCTCATTTTGACCCAGGTTTATTAGCAATAGAATAATTAACAGGCATTCTCACATTCTGACATGTTACTGTTTTATGGTTTCCCACGCTAAGGCAACCCAGATCAAAGGTTTTCTGAATTTGTTAATTTTACTATTCTGCTATTGGATTTTAACTTTGTACTGCTATTCCAAACCCCACCAGCTATATGTGGCTCTGCTTACTGTACCTCATTCCTTGTCTGAAGAAGCATGCAGAAAGCTTACGTTCTGAATAAAACTAAGTTGGTCTTAAAGGTGCAATCCACTCCTATTTTGCAAATTACAGCAGCTCAAGAGCTTTTTTTAACCTTGTCTGAGAGTGCCCTCTCTCTCTGTCCTTGGTGCTGAAGAAGGTGTTTTGCTTCCCTGCTGGGGAGGAATAAATATTGATAAGAGATCCACTTACCTCTCTCTGGATCCAGAGCGGACCAATCTGTCAGTCTCCAGAATGGATAAGTTCAATCATCTCTCTCCTAACTTTCTCCTGGAAATCCAAAAGCTACTCCTGCTTTTTTCCTCTCCTATGAAGCCGTGGGAGTGAACGGCTTCTCTTTGTCTTACGTCAAAGCTCCGTGCAAAATCCCCCATCCCTTCTGGGTCCAGTCCCCGAAGCAGATTGTTTTATAGCCCTCCTATGGTTTACGTTTTTTTTCTAGGCACTCCAAAAGAAACTTGATGCAGTCCCTGCACAGAGAAATATTTCAAAGTCTTGGTTTAAACCTGGGGTGGCCAAACTGTGGCGTAGGAGCCACATGTGGCTCTTTCACACATATTGTGTGGCTCTTGAAGCCCCCACGGCACCATCAGTCAGTTTGGAGAAGGCATTTCTCTCTTTAAATCACTTCTCTAAGCCAAGCCAGCGGGTGGCTGGGACAGTGCATTTAAAATCAAAGTTCCTTTCTTTCCACCTCTCTCTCCCCCCCTCCCCCATCTATTTTCCTTCCTTCCTTTCTTCCTTGTCTCTTGCAGCTCTCAAAATCTTCCTTCATGTCTTGCAGCTCTCAAACATCTGATGTCTATTCTATGTGGCTCTTACATTAAGCAAACTTAGCCACCCCTGGTTTATACCATTCCAACCACTGATAATCTTTCATCTCCAAATTCCCCTGCTTTTCATCATCATCATCATCATCAAACAAAATAGGAGCAGTAGCACCTTTAAGACAATGAAGTTTTATTCAGACTGTCAGCTTTCATATGCATGCAGACTTCAGCAGATAACAGAATGGGGTACAGTGAGCAATGCTACATATGATGATACTGGATGTCTATCCCACCCTATACTCTGAATCTCAGAGTGGCTCACAATCTCCTTTACCTTCCTCCCCCACAACAGACACCCTGTGAGGTGGGTGGGGCTGAGAGAGCTCTCATGGAAGCTGCCCTTTCAAGGACAACCTCTGCCAGAGCTATGGCTAACCCAAGGTCATTCCAGCAGCTGCAAGCAGAGGAGTGGGGGAATCAAACCCAGTTCTCCCAGATAAGAGTTCACACACTTAACCACTACACCAAACTGGCTCTCTTTCTTAGTGGGCAGTGGTTGAGAATGGTGGGCAGTGGTTAAGAATGCAAAGTAGTACAAATAATAATGGACAGTGTGCCAAACCAGCTGTGAGTGGGATGGAATTAAGAAAGCAGAGATGTTAAACCTGTCATACATTTCCAACTGGGTTGGAGGGATGCCAGCTTTTCCACTCCCTTCCGTTCACAGAACTTCTTTTAAAAATGGCAGGGTGCCGCATTTCCTGGCAGGTGCCCTGAGACCCTGGAATTATTAGTATTTATTTCATTCATTTATATTCCCCTCCTTTTTCCCCAATGGAGACCCAAGGCAGCTTACATCATTCTTCTCTCCTCTATTTTGTCCCTACAACAACCCTGAGAGGTAGGTTAGGCAAAGAGTGGGGGGGGGGGCTGGTCCCAGATCACCCAGTAAACTTCCATAGCAGAGCGAGGATTCGAACCTGAGTCTCCCAGGTACTAGTTGGATGCTCCTAACCTCTCCACTGCACTGGCTGTCAGAGTTTGGGGTCCAAGGGTTGGAATGAAGCCATCTCAGAAAGCTGCCTTCCTGTAGCGGGTTCGAGAATTGTACCCCTATATGAAGAGGGAAGGCTAGCTGGTGTATGGAAGGCACTTTGGTTTGGAACTCACAGCTGTGTTCTTTCATTCTCTTACCTTCACGTGAAGCCCAAGTAAAGAGCTATAGAAGCAATAGACCTGGGCAAGGGAAACACTCTGCATTCCACCCCACATTGAGCCATGCCAGCTGTTTGCTCTCTTGAGCCCTTTCCTTTAGGGTCCCCCCTCTGACATGGCCACAAATCACTACATGTACACACTTCAGCACTCTATGTGTAGTCATTGGCTTGGATCTACCAGAGCGTTTTCCCAGAAATGCTCTGGAAAGTGCCAGCTGTCACTGTCCTCAATCAAAAGCCTGGCTGAACATCCCTGCCATGCAGGCCCTGCGGAATTGCATAAGGTCCTGCAGAGCCCAGGTGTCACCTGGCAGAGAGTTCCACCAGGTTGGAGCCAGGGCTGAAAAGGCACTGGTCCTTGTGGAGGACAGCCAGACCTCTTTAAGGCTGGGGATCACCCAGTAGGTGACTATCAGCAGAGTGCAATGCTCTACCAGGGACATAAGGGAAGAGATGGTCCTGCAGATACGTTGGTCCCAGACAGCTCAAGGTCAGAACCAAAAAGGTCAGAATCTTAAAGGTCAGAATCAAAACCTTAATCTCCATGGACATCTCACAGCAAGCCTCTGCTTGTTCACTTTGACAGCTGAGTCAAAATTAAGTATTTTTAAGTCCCATTGATTTTAAAAGGAAAATTGATGTATCCATTTACTTCCATTATACCCTGCCTTTCTCTCCACTGGGAACCCAAAACAGCGTACTTCATTCTGGTCTCCTCCATTTTATTTTCATCACAGCCATTGGATAGGTTAGGTTGAGAGTGTGGGACTGGCCCAAGGTCACCCCAGCAAGCTTCCATGGCATGAGTGAGGATTCGAACCCAGGTTTCCCATTTTCTAGTCTGATGCTGTAAGCACTATGCCACACTAGCTTTCACACTTATCTCATCACAGCACATCAGTCCACATGAAGCCTTGCTCTTCTTCCTCTACAGTGTCCTTTTCTATGCGAGGGCAATCCAGCTGCAATATCTGTCACTAGGGTTGATTCGGCTGATCTGGCTGGCTAGGCAGGTGTTCCCTAACTCCCTCACCACTCCATGTACATCCCTCCCAAAGCTGCACACTCAGTAGAAGAGGACAACCATCCCAGACAGAAGGAGTATATCGTTCTTCAGTCAAGCATAAGGAAAGGAATGTTCTTTTGTGACTGTAGAATAAAAAGGTAAAGGTAGTCCCCTGTGCAAGCACCCATCATGTCTGACTCTGGGGTTAAGTCACATCATGATGTTTTTGCAGCAGACTTTTTATGGGGGTGGTTTGCCATTGCCTTCCCCAGTCATCCACTTTCCTCCCAGCAAGCTGGGTACTCATTTTATCAACCTTGGAATGAGAGAAGGCTGAGTCAACCTTGAGCCGGCTACCTGAACCCAGCTTCCACCAGGATCAAACTCAGGATACAGATGCCCAATTGTTATATAACAGGGGTGGCCAAACTGTAGCTCAGGAGCCACATGTGGCTCTTTCACACATAGTGCGGCTCTCAAAGCTGTTGACCAACTCAGAGAAGGCTTGGAGAATGAATTTAAAGTTGCTTTCTTTCCACCTCTCCCTCCACCATCTATTTGCCTTCCTGCCTGCCTGCCTACCTGCTCTCAAACATCTGATGTTCATGTCGTGTGGCTCTCAAACATCTGATATTTATTCTATGTGGTTCCTATGTTAAGTTTGGCCACCTCTGTTATATAACTTCTTAGTGTCTCACACTGCCCCATTGCATCTTCAGGAGATCCCTGGGGAAAAACAGAGCCACAAAGGTGGTTGCAATTAACAGCTTGCGTCCCGCAGGTGAGTTCCCTTATTTCAGCCATTCAGAGCAATTTGGACAAGAGACATTTTTTGTGATTAAGCTTAATGACATCAGGAGCCTTTATAGGTGTCGTTTGCATTCCACAAACTGCAAGGCAAATGAAGGAGCCAGGCTTTAGGACTGGGGCAATGGGCTTATAATTTCTTACTAGGCAATAAAGCCATTAGGTCCTTTGTTTCTTTCCTGCGCTGGCCTATTATTTTCTCTCTCTCTCTTTTGCAGGTAATAAAAGAGCAATTTCCTAACCTGTCACCCTGAAGGAAGAAATGATTCACTCCTTTATGATATGAGTTTCAAGCCATCTCTAGGTGAGAGAAAAACTTGTAGGAAATGGTTCTAAGGTGGGATCCATCATGGGTGTGAAATAGGAAGTATTATTCTATTGGGGAGGGCTGTCATCATTTTAAGTCAGGGCAGGGAAGGCTGGGCCATAACTAGGGATGTGCAACCCGCCCTGTATTTTTCAAGTTCGGGTATGTCATCTGTGCTGCGTGGTGAGACAGAGGCCTCATGGGCCTAGGGAGCCTATGAGGCCTGTGTCTCAGTAGAAAGAGACAGCCTACAATCCCTAGAATGCTTGGCTCTGGTTTCAGCCAATCAGTGTCCAAGTAGGCTCTGAGGGGAATTGTTTAAAAGCTCTCTCAGGAGACAAACTCGGTTCCTTCCTCCTGAGAGGCCAAGCAGGAAGGAGGGCTGCTGTTTAGGAGGAAGACCCTCAGTCTGGGGGAGAGAGTGAGCAGGCCGAGGCCTGGGGCCTAACAGACTAGGAACAGTTTAGTCGTGTTAGGGACTTCATGGTGATTTTCCTTCACCCACATTAGTATAGTTTTAAAGCACCTTATCTGTTCACTTCCCCTTTATTGATTTCCCTGTTTAAAATAAACAGATGATAGATAGTAGGTAGATAAATAAGATAGATAAATAGGTAGGTAGGTAGATTGTGATACATGATAGACAGACAAGCAGATGATAGATATTTCTGCCCCAAAAGTACTGTGATCAGAAGAAGAATTGCAGATTTATACCCCGCCCTTCTCCCTGAATCAGATTCAGAGCAGCTTACAATCTCCTATATCTTCCTCCCCCACAACAGACACCCTGTGAGGTGGGTGGGGCTGAGAGGGCTCTCACAGCAGCTGCCTTTTCAAGGACAATTCCTAAGAGAGCTATGGCTGACCCAAAGCCATTCCAGCAGGTGCAAGTGGAGGAGTGGGGAATCAAACCCAGTTCTCCCAGATAAAGGGTCTGCACACTTAACCACTACACCAAGCTGGCAACTAGAAAAAGTAGTAGTAACCAATTTGGATGTTCAGGATATGGATCCATTCAGGATATGAGATTTAGGAGCAGGCTCAGAACAAATTCAAGTAATTATATCAGAAGTATTGATTACTGTGTGGGTAATGTGACCAGTCTCTGCTATTGTGTAAGGTCTCCTTGTTCTTTTCTTGAGGGCATTTGATTCCCCCTTCCAATTATAGCTCACCGTACACACCCTGCATTCCATAGCCCTTGGACTCTGCTCTTTATCTTTTAACTTTTCTTAACCTTCATATCGACATCTGTTCAGTGAGGCCCTGCTCCGTGCCTCTGAAGAAGTGTTCCTCTAGTCTGTGCTAGAAGGAAATCTTGCTACTCTGTAAGGAGCCACAAGAGTCCTGTTAGTTTTATTAACTTATAGTTACTTGTATACATGTATGTAGATATAAGGTAACAAAATATACCCCAGAATCATTTGAAATGCGATGCAGGGACTTTCACAGATGCTATGGACTGCCCAAAGACAAATGAAGTGGGTTCTAGATCAAATCGAGCCAGAACCCTCCACTGAAGCTAGAAGGACTAAACGGAAGCCATCAGACTTTAGTCACATTATTGTCCCATGAGCAAGTCTACTGGGACCAAGTCATAAGAGAGCCTGTGCCGGGAAGCCTAGGATGAGATCAAGTCAAGCTGAGACCAAATTCCACCAGTCGCTGCACCAACACATTGGGATTTAGAATAGGGAATTCATTTGCCCGTGTTCAGCCTCAGCATCTGTTTTCTGTGCCCGGTTGCAATTTCTTTTCCTCTCAAAGCAAATCAACTAATCTGTTGGTTTTAGTGGGGGCTGGGGGAGGGGAGATACAGAAGTTATTAAAAGACTCAACCAGGAGTACGTCGACCGGAGCATTGTCCAAAACGGAGAACAAAGCGTTTCACTCTGCCCATGCTCCCCCCCAAGTGAGGGGCCACATAAAGGGACACTCTTGGCTAAATCTTGCTTACTGTTGGCACTAGGTGCTGAGACTCTAAATAAAAGCCTTAGTCACAGTTCAACTTTTTTCAGTAAAGGCTTTCCTTCTGCTGACGTATAAATCTTAAGACTAAAATCTCCAGCAGTCAGAGAGACCAAGTGCAACGCAGGCAAAAAGTCCGTGGGGGTTGGGGAACAGCAGTCTCATTACTGTTTGCTCATTAAAAGCCCAGACTATGCAAACAACTCTGTTAACTGGTTGATATTCCCACATCCCAACAGAACAATGTTTCTGCATTTGTGGTTCACCTATGATAAAGGACCTCCCCCATTATATTCTATCCAGTCCACTCTACAATGCCCCCAGAATTAAATTTCTGTCTGGAATACTAGCCTCCTTAAAAACACATTCAGAAACTGAAAAGATTAAATTTCTGTTATCTGACAATGATGCTCATGTCTCCTAGAGTCTCTTTGTTTGCCCTTGCAGCTAAGAAGAGCAAGAGTAATATCAAATGCTGCAACTTCTTGAGGTTGGCCTTTCTGGGGAACTTTTAAGGTGTTAATCGGAAACTTTGTTGCTCAGGTTCTGTTCTGTTTTGTAATGGCCAATTGCTAATATGCATTAAATTTTTGACTTGACTACTATTTGCACTAAGGAGAAGGTGGTTAAAGAAGCTGAGCCTTGAAGCTGAGAATGAAAAGGAGCCGTCTCAAGAACCGGAGGCATAGTAGGAACTACAATAACTTCTTGAGCCAATAGTAGCTTATCTGTGCTTTACACCCGATGGAACCTTTCCCTAACCCAGCAGCCCTGGAGCTGCCACCTGAGCAGTGTCAGACAGAAGGAAGCTGAAGTGTTTCAACAGGGTTAGGAATTAATTTGCCCCCATGCTCAGCCCAAGCACCTGTTTTCAGTGCCCAGATCCAACTCTGGGATGTACCAAGGGGGAGCACTCCGAAGTTTCTAGAAGCTTGCAAAACTATTATCTGCGGATAAATGGCAAAACTACTCTCTGCACATACACAGTTCCCATGTGGGACTGCACTGAAGTCACAACCATGCAAACAAGGTTGCACTTCCCTGCAACTGCTGCTCATCGAGGGCCATCACTGAAGACACTTGATGAACAACAGTGACAGAGAAGTGCAACCTTGATTGGTAGAGGGCAGAAGATAATCGCTGGTCATCAAAAGGGTCTGGAAACAAGCAAGTGGGAGCTGGACCGCTGAAACCCTTCCCCTGAGCCGGATGTGGCCCAGGCTAGCCTGATCTGGGAAGGTGAGCTGTGTCAGCCCCAGCTGGTGCTTGGATGGGAAGGATGGTTGCTATGCAGAGGTAGGCCAGGGCAAAACCACCTCTCTTCATCTCTCGCCTTGAAAACCCTGCAGGGCAATGTTCCCTCTAAGTTGCAGAGTCTTGTGAGCAAAAATTCTACTTTGTGAGCTCCTGGCAGAAAAGTTGTGAGCTGTAATATGCTCTGGGGTCATCCTTCCTGAGCGAAGACAGAAATCTGTGAGCTGAAGGCTAAAAAAATCTGTGAGCTAACTCACACTAAGCTTAGAGGGAACACTGTTGCAGGGTTGCCATAGATCAATCACAACCTGATGGCACTTCACACACTCACAGAGCATGGATAACTAAAAAGGGAAAGGTAGTCAGTCCCCTGTGCAAGCACCAGTCATTTCCAACTCTGGGGTGACGTTGCATCATGATGTTTTCACAGCAGACTTTTAACAGGGTGGTTTGCCATTGCCTTCCCCAGTCACCTACACTTCCCCCCAGCAAGTCAGGGACTCATTTTACCGACCTCGGAAGAATGGAAGGCTGAGTCATAAAATGAGCCAGCTACCTGAACACAGCTTCTGCCGGGATCGAATTCAGGTTGTGAGCAGAGAGTTTGGACTGCAGTACTGCAGCTTACCACTCTGCGCCACGGGGCTCCTACATGGATAACTCCTGGGGGGATGCAAAGTGCATTTTGGTTAAGCTGTGGGGCCTGATGCCACAGCGCATAGCCTGCTTAGCAGGTTTTATCAGGTTTCTCCGCTGCATTCAGAAATCTCTCCCACAACACCATCTTTGACCAGGAGGCCCTGCAGAACAGCAGAAAAGACACTCATCATGCTCATTGTTTTGAGCCATTTTTAAGCCACCATCAATGGCATATCAGACCATATCCCTGCTCTAAGGATCAATGAAGAAAGAACTCATAGAGCTGGAAGTCAGTGGGACCTTTTGGGAAGGAAAGTTCCTGCTTCTCAGCTCCAGCGGAGAGAGGGAGCACTCCAAAGTTTCTAGAAAGTTCTGGAAGCTTGTGAAACTAGTCTCCAGGGCTGGACTGTGCATGCACAGCTCCCAGATGGGACTCCACTAAAGAGGCAATAATGAAAACAAGGTTGCACTTACCTGTTAACTGTTGCTCATCAAGTGTCTTCAGTTCATAAGAACATAAGAGAAACCATGTTGGATCAGGCCAATGGCCCATCCAGTCCAACACTGTGTCATACAGTGGCCAAAATTTTTAATATATATATACACACACACTGTGGCTAATAGCCACTGATGGACCTCTGCTCCATATTTTTATCTAATCTCCTCTTGAAGCTGGCTATGCTTGTAGCTGCTACCACCTCCTGTGGCAGTGAATTCCACACTGTTAACCATGTTAATTAACCATGTTAATCACCCTTTGGGTGAAGAAGTACCTCCTTTTATCCGTTCTAACCCGACTGCTCAGCAATTTCATCGAATGCCCATGAGTTCTTGTATTGTGAGAAAGGGAGAAAAGTACTTCTTTCTCTACTTTCTCCATCTCATGCATAATCTTGTAAACCTCTATCATGTCACCCCGCAGTTGATGTTTCTCCAAGCTAAAGAGCCCCAAGCGTTTCAACCTTTCTTCATAGGGAAAGTGTTCCAAGCCTTTAATCATTCTAGTAGCCCTTTTCTGGACTTTTCCCAATGATATAATATCCTTTTTGAAGTACGGTGACCAGAATTGCACACAGTATTCCAAATGAGACCGCACCATCGATTTATACAGGGGCATTATGATACTGGCTGATTTGTTTTCAATCCCCTTCCTAAGTTTCCAGCATGGTGTTGGCCTTTTTTTATTGCAATCGCACACTGTCTTGACATTTTCAGTGAGTTATCTACCATGACCCCAAGATCTCTCTCTTGGTCAGTCTCTGCCAGTTCAAACCCCATCAACTTGTATTTGTAGCTAGGATTCTTGGCCCCAATGTGCACTACTTTGCACTTGGCCACATTGAACCTCATCTGCCACGTTGACGCCCACTCACCCAGCCTCAACAGATCCCTTTGGAGTGCCTCACAATCCTCTCTGGTTCTCAGCACCCTGAACAATTTAGTGTCATCTGCAAACTTGGCCACTTCATTGCTTAGTCCCAACTCCAGATCATTAATGAACACGTTAAAGAGCATGGGACCCAGTACTGAGCCCTGCGGCATCCCACTGCTTACCGTCCTCCACTGCAAAGACTGCCCATTTATACTCACTCTCTGCTTCCTATTTAGTCAGTTTTTGATCCACAAGATGACCTGTCCTTTTACTCCATAACTCTCGAGCTTACTAAGGAGCCTTTGACGAGGAACTTTATCAAAAGCTTTCTGGAAGTCAAGGTAAACAGCATCTATTGGGTCCCCTTTGTCCACATGTTTGTTCACCCCCTCAAAAAACTGTACCAGGTTAGTGAGACAAGATCTTCCCTTACAGAACCCATGATGAGTCTTCCTCAATAACTTGTGTTCATCAATGCGCCTACTCATTCTGTCCTTAATAATGGTTTCTACCAACTTTCCCGGTATTGAAGTCAGACTGACTGGCCTGTAGTTTCCCGGATCTCCTCTGGAACCCTTTTTAAAGATGGGGGTGACATTTGCTATTTTCTAGTCCTCAGGAACAGAGGCAGATTTCAATGAAAGATTACATATTTTTGTCAGGAGATCCACAAGTTCACCTTTGAGTTCTTTCAGAACTCTTGGATGTATGCCATCCGGACCTGGTGACTTATTAGTTTTTAATTCATCAATCAGTTGTAGGACCTCCTCTCTTGTCACCTCAATCTGACTCAGGTTTTTCAACACCCCTTCCAAAATTAGTGGTTCTGGAGCGGGCAGACACTTCTCATCTTCCACAGTGAAGACGGAGGGAAAAATGCATTCAGCTTCTCAGCCATTTCCCTATCCTCCTTCAGTAATCCTTTTACTCCTTGGTCATCCAAGGGCCCCACTGCCTCCCTGGCTGGTTTCCTGCTTCTAATATATTTGAAGTTCAGGTACACAGGGGACTGCACTGAAGACACAATGATGAACAAATCCATCTCTGAGCTGGACATGGCACCAAACTGGTTTATAAGATGCTGTACCATCGGTAATGCCACCAGGAGCTGTAAAACTGGGTCTAGCTTTGTGAGTGGAGCTTTAGAGAATTAAATAGATTGATAAATATTGGGGGGGGAGGTGTTTTAAGAGTAAGTTTTATTCACTGGAAAAGAAAAATAAGACCCCCCACGCTACGTTTTGGGAACAGGATGACATCTGGCTCTCTCCCAGATGACTCCCCCGGGTTACTCGGTCTTCCATCAATCACGGACTAGTGGGCGGGGAGGAGGGGTGGCGTTATTCATACGGGAGGGTTACTCCTTCCGGGCTCTGCCGGGCGCAAGGATCGAGGGTATTGAATGTGCTAGCCTAGCGTGGGCTGTCGGCGATCTGGCTGGTGTACCGTCCGCCTAACGCATCAGCCAGCGCCTTACCATCCCTGATGGAGGCGGTGGCATGCTGGGCGTTGGAGTACCCAGGGCTTATGGTCCTGGGTGATTTCAACGTCCATGCTGATGATGCGGCCTCCAATCAGGTGATGGATCTGGTGTCGTCCATGGCAACTCTGGGACTCTCTCAATTAGTCATGACACCCAAGCATCAGGCTGGGCACACGTTAGACCTGATCTTTGCGTCTGGGATTCTGGTGAACGATATCGCGGTAGAAGCAGTACCATGGTCGGATCACCTAGCCCTCAATGCCCGTATGGAGATGCCGCCCCAACCCTGTATGGGTGGAGAGCCTATTTTGGCTCGCTCGCGGAGCCTAATGGACTCGGAACAGTTTCAAATGGCCCTGCAGGATCCCTGGCCCCCTGGCGATTCCCTTGATGACCTGGTGGAGGCCTGGCAAAACCGGCTGTCCAGGGCAATCAATGAGATCGCACCTCGACGTCCTCTATGCTCTCGTGTGAGGCTGGCGCCATGGTACACCTTAGAGTTACGCCAGCTGAAACAAGCGCTCAGACGACTAGAGAGGCAGTGGCGGCATACTCGTGACAAAGCGACACGAACATCCTATAGATCGTTTATGAGGTCTTACGAGATGGCAGTCAAGGCCGCGAAGAAAGCTTACTTTGCGGCCAGGATTGTGTCTGCAAATTCGCGCCCAGCTCAATTGTTTAGAATAATTGGAAGTCTTACTACACTGCCTCAAAGCAGACCAAACGTGAGGGAATTAGAGATAGGCTGCGAGGCTTTTGCGAAATATTTTGCAGATAAAAACACGTCGCTCCGCCAGGACCTGCCTATCACATTGCATACAGTACAGGAACTTGAGGCTCCGTGCCTGTCTTCTGATTTCGCTCTGGATCGCTTTAACCCGCTCAGCCTGGAGGAAGTCAACAGAATTCTCTCTTCTGCACGCCCAACAACTTGTGATTTGGACCCTTGCCCCTCTTGGCTGATTAAATCTTGCCAAAGGGAGCTTAGATGTCCTTTACGGGACATCATAAATAGATCCCTCTCTGAGGGGCATTTTCCAACACCCTTGAAAGAGGCTTTGGTCCGTCCCCTCCTGAAAAAAAGTACAGCAGACCCGGCCGAATTGGCAAATTACCGACCGGTCTCTAATTTACCTTTTCTTGGTAAAATTATTGAGGGGGCAGTGGCGTTGCAGTTGCAGGGTTTTCTGGATGACACTTCCATCCTAGACCCTTGCCAGTCCGGCTTTCGTCCAGGTCATGGGACGGAGACAGTGCTGGTCGCCTTGGTAGATGACCTCCAGCGGCATCTGGACCGAGGCGGCACTGATGTTATTAGATCTGTCGGCCGCATTCGACACAGTCGACCATCGGCTACTGACCCACCGCCTCGCCGACAAAGGGGTTGGGGGGCTAGCCCTACAATGGCTTTCCTCCTTCCTCGGGGGTCAGGGACAAAGGGTGGCAATTGGGGGTGAGCTGTCCCAGAGGCACACACTTGATTGTGGGGTGCCGCAGGGAGCAGTTCTCTCCCCGATGCTATTTAATATCTATATGCGCCCCCTTGCCCAGATTGCCCGGAGGTATGGGCTTGGGTGTCACCAATATGCAGACGACACCCAGCTCTATCTGCTAATGGATGGCCGGCCTGACTGAGTTCCAGGGAATTTGGACCTGGCATTGCAGGCCGTGGCAACTTGGCTTAGGCTGAGTGGGCTAAAGCTGAACCCAACGAAGACAGAGGTCCTTTGCGTGGGTCGCAGCGCCCTGGGGAGAGAAATACCTCTCCCAGTTTTTGACGGTGTGCCTCTGAAAGCAGCGCACCGGGTCAAGAGCTTGGGAGTTCTACTGGAGCCTTCACTATCAATGGAGGCCCAGGTAGCAGCCACTGCTAAGTCAGCGTTTTTCCATCTGAAGCGGGCAAAGCAGTTGGCTCCCTTCCTGGAGCACCAGGACCTAGCAACAGTGATCCATGCAACGGTCACCTCAAGATTGGATTACTGTAATGCCCTCTACATGGGGCTGCCTCTGTGCCAAACTCGGAGGTTGCAGCTGGTGCAGAACGCGGTGGCTAGGCTGATATTGGGGCTCCTGAAGTGGGAGCACATACAGCCGGGGCTACGCGAACTGCACTGGTTGCCAGTTACCTACAAAGTGCTGGTTATTACCTTTAAAGCCCTATATGGCCGAGGACCTGCCTACCTGAGGGACAGTCTCTCCCCATATGAACCCCAGAGAGCACTGAGGTCAGCAGGGAAGAACCAGCTGACTATCCCTGGACCAAAGGAGGCCAAACTCCAAAACACCCGTACACGGGCCTTCTCCATCGCAGCTCCACACCTATGGAACCAGCTCCCGGAAGAAGTGCGAGCCCTGCGGTGCCGTGACCAGTTCCACAGGGCCTGCAAGACCACTCTTTTCAGGATGGCCTTTGCTGGCTGAGAGACCGCTGTTGAGTGACTTTCGCTATTATCATTTATAAATGGAATTAGCACCTGGAAATAAACAGGTTGCTTACCTGTAACTGATGATCTTCGAGTGGTCATCTGTGCAGTCACACACATGGGTCTTGCCGCAGGCAACGGATCCATACCTCGGAGCTCCAATAGCTCGTTTATAACGTCTTTTGGCGCGCTTTCCTCCCGCCCTGGGGAGCAGGCAGCGACTGCGCATGCCTGGAGCGGGGGGAGAGCGCCCATTCCACTCAGTTTCTTCCAGCCGCCACTGGCAGTGAGACTAGAAAGGTTTAAGCAAGAAGTACCAAAGGCCAGCAGCGGGGAAGGCTGGGTGGGCGTGTGTGACTGCACAGATGACCACTCGAAGATCATCAGTTACAGGTAAGCAACCTGTTTATCTTCTTCGTGGTCTCTGTGCAGTCCCACACATGGGTGACTAGCCAGCTAAGTGTCCTGGAGGAGGATGCTGGAAAAGAAAGAAGTTAGTCACGTGGCCAATACCAAAGATTGTATGACATAGGAACATAAGCGGATGCACTCACCCCTCATTTCAGTGAAAGATGGATCTGAGGACCGCTTGGCTGAAGGAGGCGTCACGTCTCGCACGAACGTCCAACGCATAATGGGAGACGAACGTGGAAGGAGAGGACCACGATGCAGCAGCACAGATGTCCTCTAGGGAGACGCCGTGCAAGAAAGCCGAAGACGTCGAGACCGCTCTAGTAGAGTGAGCCTTAAGGCCTTCGGGCAGAGGCTGTTTAGCCAGTTCGTAGCACAGCCTAATGGCACTGACTACCCATTTAGATAGTCTCTGGGTAGAGATTTTGTGTCCCTTGCAAGGGTTTCCGTATGCCACAAACAGATTAGGGTCCTTACGGAAGGGCCGTGTACGATCAAGGTAGAAAGATGAAGCCCTCCTTGCATCCAAAGAATGCAAGGCCCGTTGTCCATGGTCGGTTGGGTTGGGGAAAAAGGTCGGTAGAGAGGTTGCAGTCGATAAGTGGAACTGGGAGACAACTTTAGGAAGGAACGCAGGGTCCGGTCTCAGGACAACCTTTTCCTTGTGGAAAATGGTGTAGGGAGGATCGTGGCGGAAGGCGCATAAGTCACTTGCCCGTTTTCCAGAGGTAAGGGCAATCAGCAATGCTGTCTTCCAGGAAAGAAGGCTGAGGTCTATGGTAGCCATAGGTTCAAATGGTGCTTTCATAAGCGAGGAAAGAACTAGGGATAAACTCCAAGTTGGGACAAGGGGTTTAACGGGTGGATTGAGGTGCAACATGCCCTTGAGAAAGGACTTGGACAAGGAATGAGAAAAAACTGTTTTGCCGTCTACCGGATTGTGGAACGCAGAGATGGCAGACAGATGAACTTTCAGGGATGAGTAACAGAGTCCTGATTTCTGTAGAGAAAGCAAATACTCCAGGATCATATTGAGAGGTACTGACTCTGGAAGTAGATGGTTAGCAGTCGCGAATGAACAGAAGCGTTTCCATTTACGTTGGTACGAAAGCCTTGTGGAGGGCTTCCTCGCGTTGAGAATAACGTGGGCTACCTCTGCGGAGAGGTAGGAGGTCGAATTCTCCAGGCCGTTAAGGCCAGTACCTGAGGATTGTGGTGCAATATCTGACCGTTGGCTTGGGACAGGAGGTCGCTCACGAGAGGGAGGCGACGGTAAGTGCGATGAGATAACTGGAGAAGTCTCGTGAACCATGGTTGCCGTGGCCACCAGGGGGCTACCAGGATGCAGTCCGTGCCGTCTCGTGTGATCTTCATCAGTACCCGAGTCAGTAGAGGGGTTGGTGGGAAGATGTAGTGAAGAGGGCCCGTCCAGCTGTGTAGGAAGGCGTCGTTCCCCCTTCTGGAAAAATAGCGTGGGCATTTGGCATTGTCCCTGGAAGCAAAGGCATCCACCCTGGGTGTTCCGAAGCATCTGAAAATGCGTCGAAGGTAGGTCGGATTGAGGGAACACTCGTGGTCGTCCAAACGAAACCTGCTCAGAGAGTCGGCCAGAACATTGTCGACACCTGGGAGGTGAACGGCGGTCAAGTAAATGTTGTGCTCCAGACACCATTCCCAGAGCAAGACGGCTATACGGCAAAGCCGGAGAGACCTGGTTCCTCCCTGCTTGTTGATATAGTAGACGGTTGCCATGTTGTCCGTTGAAATCTGAACATGACTTCCGTTGATCAGCGGGAGAAAGGATAAGAGGGCCCTGTGCACGGCAATCAGTTCTAAGCAGTTTATGTGCATGGCCCTCTCGGAGGGAGTCCAAAGGCCTCTGACGGTCTTGTCCTCTAAGTGGGCTCCCCATCCCCACTTTGAGGCGTCCGTTGTCACAACAGCCACTGGAGGCGCCGGTAGAAACGGCATGCCCGCGAGGAGATTGCTGGGTACCGTCCACCACGTGAGGGATGAAAGTGCTCTCTGGGGAACCGTGAGTAAGACACTCTGCGGTTGCAACTGAGGATGGTAGGCTCTTACAAACCAAAGCTGTAGTTGTCGCATCCGTAGCTTGGCAAAGTGGATGACGGAAGTCGTGGCGGCCATGAGGCCCAGCAAGCGTTGTATTGTGAATGCAGACTGGCAAGGTTGTCGTTGAATTGACCTGGCTAAGGTGATGATAGTAATTGCTCGATCCTCGGGGAGGAAAGCACGGTGGAGAGAAGTGTGGAGGAGAGCTCCTATAAACTTGATGTCCTGAGTAGGCTCGAGATGGGATTTGGATGTGTTCACACGAAGCCCCAGGGAATCGAGAAGAGAGAGCGTTGTGTTGATATTGTTCTGCAAACGACGCTGGGTCGGTGCTATGAGAAGCCAGTCGTCGATATATGGGAAGACTGTGATGTCTCGAAGCCTGAGAGCCGCTGCCACCACTGCCATACACTTGGTGAATACCCTTGGCGCGGTGGAGAGCCCAAAGGGCAGGGATACGTACTGGAAGTGGTCTTGTCCCATGGCGAATCGCAGATACTTCCGATGATGAGGTCGGATTGTCACATGGAAGTAAGCGTCCTGAAGATCTAGGGAAGCCATCCAGGAATTCCTGGGAATAAGAGGCAGGATGGCCTGTAGGGAGATCATTCTGAACCTCCTGTATTCGATGAACTTGTTCAGCTTCCGAAGATCTAGGATAGGGCGCTTTCCTCCATCCCTTTTGGGGACCAGGAAGTATCTTGAGTAGAATCCCGTCCCTCGATGTTGGGGAGGAACGGGTTCTATGGCATTCTTCTGGAGCAAGTCCAGAATTTCTTGCTGGAGGAGTGCAGATGGAGGGGTGGCTATGAAGTGGTGGTGGTGTGGTGGCGAAACGAACTCTATTGCGTAACCTAGACGCACGATGGTAAGGACCCAAGAGTCGGTGGTGATGGAACTCCAACTTGGGTAAAAAGGAGATAGTCTGGTATGCCTGTTGGGAGAGTCAAAGAGACTGCTTGCCTGTCTGGGATTGCTTCTTAGAAGGTTGAGCCCGTGGCCTCTGATGAAAAGGCTGCTTTGGGAGAGGTTTCCTTTTCCAGAAATCTTGAGATTTAGGAGACCGTTGACGGCGCTGAAAGGATGGCTTCCACGGTCTTTGCCTATTAGAGGGCAGTGAGGTTGGTTGTGTGACCCCAAGGCGTTTCGCTCTTTTGCGGCCGTCATCGACCGATGCAAGGACCTCGTCCGTGGACGCATGGAACAGTCCCAGACCATCGAAAGGAAGGTCTTCTATACGCTGCTTGATGTCCGGCTGTAAGTTCGTTGAGCGCAGCCAGGCGTGGCGACGTAAAGCCACCGAGGTTGCGAAGACTCGGGAGGAACAGGAAACCGCATGGCGGATAGAGTTGATTTGTTGTTTTGTGACACGGGAGAGCTCAGAGACGAGAGTCGAGACAGCTTTTTGAGATGAGTCAGGCATGGATGTGATGTGTGGGGTAATCTGGTTTGCCAAGCTGAAGGAGTAAGCCGCAAAATAGGCTAAGTAATTGTTCAACTTGGAGTTGGTTGAAGAGAAGCTATAGATTTTCTTAGCCAGAGTGTCCAATTTTCGGCCCTCGCGGTCCGGGGGAACGGGGTGGCGAGATTGTTCTTGGTGGCGGAATGGACAACAATAGAGTTGGGTGCCGGGTGGGAGGCGAGGAATTTGCAGTCAGCTGCGTGTACCCTATAAAGAGAATCCAGGCGTCGAGAAAGAGTAGGGATCGAGGCCGGTTTCTCCCAGGCTTCCCGGAGACCTTCAAGGTGTACAGGAAGCATAGGAAGCGTAGAGCTATCCGGGAAGTCTGTGCGAACCAGGTCGTGCACCACATCCGAGACCCTTGGTGAATCAGAGGACATGGGGATGTTAAGTGCGGAAGCCATAGTTGTGATCAAATTAAGGTAAGCCTTAGAGCTATCGGATGGTGAAAGCCTAGGAGGTTGGTCCGATGAAGGCGAGGCTGGAGCCTCCTCGGAGTCAGAGTGGTCAGAGGTGTCTTTATCTGAAGTCGAGACAGGACGTTGAGGTGACGTGGGCTCGACGGGTGAAGGGTCCCGAGGACGTTTTAGCGGCGAAGTAGGCGGTTTGGAAACCGATGCGGACGCTGCCCTGGGAGAATCTCGGTTCCGAGAAAGAACAGGAGGTTGCACAACGTTGTGGGATCCCGGAGCGGTATGGGAGTCGAAATCGTCTCGGGTCCGAGGAGCTGCTGCATCATCTCGGGTGCAAGGGGTTGCTTCTTCTCGGGGAGAATAGTAGTGATGCTGATAATCATCATAGCAACCGGGAGACAGATGGCGGTAGTAAGGAGATCGCTGATCCCGTGAACGATAATAGTCACGGGGTCCGGGAGAATAATATTCCCTGAGTCGAGGTATATAGACATCCCTGGAGAGAGACTCGGGGTCGAAGTCGGAGAGATGCTTGTAGCTGTGGCGCGATGGCGAACGCAAGTACCGATGGTAACGTGAGTGAGGTGGAGGGGACGGAGACCGGGATGGGGAACGGTCCCGTCGATAGTCGCGATGGTAGTCACCATACCGGGACCGGGAGCGATCGCGGCGACGGTCACGGTGGTCATCTCGATGCGGAGAGTTGAGGCGATCTCGGATCGGAGATCTTGGACGGAGCGGAGACCGCGAGCGAGAGCGGAGCCGCGGGGATCGGAGTCGATGAGACGAGACCTGGGTAGAAGACTCCTTAAGCAATGGAGTTGTAATGTCCTTAAGCAATGGAGTTGTAACGTCCTTAAGCAATGGAGTTGTAATGTCCTTAAGCAATGGTGTTGTGATGTCCTTAAGCACTGGCATTGTAATGTCGAGGAAGGATTCTGGTCTGAGAGGTGGAGGCTCAGAGTCGAGAATATCGATAGGAGGGAGACTGTGTACCGAGGGCGATCTAGAGCCAATCGGGATCACCTCAATAGAAGGCTGAGTGAGGCGAGGCATTTCCGAGATGACATCGGAAGGAGCCGAGAGTTCGATTGGTAAGATCGGATTCGAATGAGAAATCACGGAAGGAGCCGACTGCGCAGAAACCGATTGCGTAGCCGTCGAAGCCGATTGCGCAGCCGTAGCAAGGGCAGAAGTGCAGGAAGCCGACGGGTCGCGGCGCTCATGCACGGGCGCGATGGCGGAGCTAGAAGCCGACGGGTCGTGGTGCTTCTTAGGCGCCGAAGTGGTCGGGCTGCAAGTTTCCGGACTCGAGTGGTGCGGTTTCGACAGGCTCGATTCGCCGTGACGGGCCTGTTTCGGCATCTTATGCCCCTCAGAGTGCTTAGAAGCCTTTCTGTCGGACTTATGCTTCCTAGGTACGATAGGAAGGGCCGAAGCTGCCGAATCTCCCGCTCTTAATGGGGGAGGCGGCGGATCTGAGGTAGACATCGTGCGGAGAGAAGACTCGATGAGGAAACTACGAAGACGAGCTGCTCTGTTCTTGCGCGCCTGCTTACCGAAGCAAGCGCAGTGGTGGCAGTTATCAACTCTGTGGGATTCCCCCAAGCAAAATAGGCAGAGCGAGTGACCGTCAGAGGACGGAATTTTAGAAGCACACTGCCTACACCTTTTAAAGGTGATTTTCCCTTCCATCCGTTCCGGACAGGGGAAGAGAGGGAAGGGAGAGACGGGGTTGGGGGGGGGGGGAAGTAGAAAGAAAGCGAAAGCGCAGAAGCGGGTTCTACTTTTTTTTTTTTTTAATAGAGTATTAGGACGAAGGAAAGCAAGTAGTAAGAAAAAGAGAGATAGTACGATACCAAGAGACGAGCCAGAGGAGGAACGCAACGAGGTAGGTGTTGTCCGGGCGGCGGAAGGGAAGAAACTGAGTGGAATGGGCGCTCTCCCCCTGCTCCAGGCATGCGCAGTCGCTGCCTGCTCCCCAGGGCGGGAGGAAAGCGCGCCAAAAGACGTTATAAACGAGCTATTGGAGCTCCGAGGTATGGATCCGTTGCCTGCGGCAAGACCCATGTGTGGGACTGCACAGAGACCACGAAGAAGATCTGTATAATACTTGGTTAACTTGAATGTTTTAAAGTTAATGTGATTTTAAACTCTGTATAATTTTATGAATTATAGCCGCCCTGAGCCCACCTTGGCAGGGAGGGCGGGATATAAATAAAATTTTATTATTATAATTTTATTATTTTACAGGTTCAGTTGAACTGGTAAAACCCACAAATCACCACGTCAAATTCCACCCTTTGGGCCAGGCTGTCAATTGCCTTAAGCTGTTACTAGCCTCTCCTACTTTTGTGTCCAGTTGGGTGCAAACAGGAGAATTTTGGTGCTCTGCATAAAATGCCTTTAAGTTATACTTTTGAAGCAACAGGTGAAGACCTCTCTTGGAGGGAAAACTTGAACCTTTAACCCAAGTTCTGATTGGTCCAGAAAGGGAATTCCCAAACTAGGGTGCTCTGTGTCAAGGTTCTGGTAGTGGAAGCCAGATGCCTCTACAGTTCCTTTCAGGCAGATGGAAAGCGCTGGATGTCTGGTTTTTAACAAACCAATCTTTGACCCATCTCCAGGGAGAAGGACATGTGAGCTTTTGGAAGTAAATATTAGTGGACAACTATCTTTTAAGTTTGAGTAGTTATGCTGCCTCAGTTCTACCCGCTTATAGATTACTCCTATGTATCTATGATCAAGAATGCATATTTGTTAACATATTTTAAAACTTTAATTAGATTTATTGGGACTGGTTCCTTGGAAAGATCTCCTTCACAACAGAATTACCAAATAGTGCTGAAAGGACAGTTCTGCCCAAGAGGGAGCTCTGAAGCTGACCCCTTTTTGCTTCCATGTGCATTTCAGCAGCAGCCAGAAAGGGGGGGAGGGCAGTTCATAGGTACTTGTCCACAAACTCCCCTCTCCACTACTGGTAAGCTACATGACAGAATACGTAGGGAAAGGATTTTTTAAAATGTTTAACCTCCTTGGTGTTTGAACAACTCGGTGAACTTAGCTGAGACAATGACTGATTCCCCACTAGCCTTGTCCCAGTCTCAAGCTCCTCTTCTCTGTGGTGTTTCCGTCTGATTTTGCACAAGTTGCTTCAAAGCTGCAACTCACTGCCTCTTTCCTGCAGCAAGCAGAAACCAGTTTTTAGAGGATCTTGCTTGCTGCAGGAAAGAGGCTGAGTGAGTTGCAGCCTCGCGGCAGCTTGTGCAAAATTGTACAGAAGCCCCATGGAGAAGAGGAGCATGAGACCAGTACAAGGCTAGTGAGGAATCGGTCAGCGGAATAGTGGAGAACAGCTGGCCATCAGGGAGACTAAGACTAGAAGAGCCTGTAACAGTGAGCACCTTTTACTTGCTGTTCATAGCATCCAATCTCTTGTGTTCAACTGTATACACATTTTCTGGACAGTGGCTCAAACTAGTAAGACTGTTTCCCGCCCTTGTGCTGGTAAATGACATCTTTACTGCTATCTTTAATAGGATTTGTCCCTCATGTCTGTGAGTGTTAGCTAATCCTGGCTGTCTAGACAATTTCTCATCCATCTTCAGACATCTGACTACCTTACAACTAAGACTGATTCACAGGAGAAATGCAATGACTCATCTCTGCAGCAGTGTATGAAACTTTCACAGACAGGTATGCATGCTCAGCTGCATTGCAATTTTGAGTTCTGATGAGAAACTCCATCTACTGTTGCATTTTTACTAACTTTTTAGTGCTTCTCTTTAGCAAATCTCATTCCTGCCTTGATTAAGAATAATCTCAAATATTCTAACAACATGCTTTTTTGTCTATACATTTTTGGACTCAGGAAAATAATGAATCTTGTTAATTGCAACCTTGGTAGGATTTGGAACACAAACATTTAATCATAACGTAGGGGAAAAGATAAACGTAGAAGTAGGATCTTTCCATGTTCATGAAGTCTTTAATACTCATTTACTAAAATGCAAAACAATGACAATTGAATTTCCATTCATCAGCAGCCAACAAGAAATGTATGAGTATTAACTTAAAAACTTGTTTATGTCCATACTGTGCACTTAAAAAAATAATTACAATTTTAAAGGAAGATTAATAGTGGAAGCAACAATGAATATAAAATATGACTGATAGCTTTTTAGATCAAAAATAAATTCAAGTATTATTTTGTAAAGTTCCTCAGACATCTGTCTTTGAATTTTAACTTTGTGCAACACCTATCATTGCATAGTAAAGAAAACTTTGTAAAATTCCAGTTCTATGTAAATTTAATTTTTTAACATGCACCTAGAATATATTTTCCTTAATTTCCATAGTGGAGTTTTCCCCTTAGTGGGGGATTTACTCAATTCAGTGGGGTCATGCAGCATATCAACATAAGCTATATAAAATTCCCATACATTTTCCTGTCAAGATAAATCCATTTCAATGGAGAAAAGATACTGAGGTGAAATGAAAACGAAACATTTATTTTTTCAGACACTGAAAAATGACAACTGTTATGGTAGAAAGGGTAACACAGAGAGCATAGGTACTCTACAAAATGTGGTAAATGAAGGCTTGTAAAATTAATATCTACCTTCAACAGGTTTGGTTACCTTAATACCACAGAAAACATTACAATCCACTTCTGTGAGTTATGTGGTTGCGTGGTCATTTACATTCTGTACATTAAGTCTGTGTATTTTAAACACACACATATACACAACAGAAGAGCAGAGGAGAAGTTTGGACAAGAAATTATATTTCTTATGAAACTGCTAGTGTAACGAAAAGTTACACCAACACTTACTGTATGTACATAATTGGGGACCAGTGTGGTCTGATTAAAAACATCACATCGCACATTTACAATGTTTTTGTGAATTACTTCAATTTTTTTTTAGTACAAACTGATTTTTGTAACCATATTGAATGGCATCGTCTACTGTGGTTAACACATCGCACCCAGAACAGAACCAGAAAGGAGACCGTAGCACCTGTTTAGAGATTATTATACCAAATATATTCAAGATCAAAAGGGCATTAAGCAAAACGGCTTTACTTGTCTGTATCATACTGCAAATAAGGAATCTAAGAAAGAGTATATTGAAATATGTATTCTTCTTTAAAAGACTGTGACCCAATTCTGTTCTGAGGTCCAAAAAGGACAGCTATCCATAAGATTTGGCCTTGTTGGGACAGCTGAATATCTATGGTCTAGATGCATTCCAATAAATGCAGCCAGGCTTCAATTTCATCTGTTATAATGTGCTCACAATTTAAAATAATTTATGGTGACTGTGAAAGATGGCCATCAGCTAAATAGCTGGCATTTTGCTCACGACCCTGTAGGACAACTGGCATGGGAAAGGCCAATATGATGACAACCCTTGGAAATGTATAAACTGAAGCATAAGGGGGGGGGGACTAGATTGATGTTGTATTGTCTTTAACTTCTACAGTTAAGTCTTAAAGCATAGTAACAGGTACCTTTAAAATGGTCATGATTGTTAACTTTTAAGGAGAGTTTGGAATTATGCAATATGAAAACGGTCCAAAAATAATAAATTATTATACATACTGAAAGTGACATCAATAGATTTGCTGATTTACCCTAGATACCAAAAGCTCAGACTTGCACAGCTCTTTGGAGTACAAATAAAAAAACCAGCTGTAAGCAAGAAGCAGTCTTCTGACATGAATAAGCACAGGAGGGCTGTGAACGTGGAGCTTTGGCTGCAACTGTGCTTCGTGTTCCCACTGGCCGAATGCAGCAAGAACTTAAAGGAAGGATTACTTTACAAATAATAGTAAAATCATGGCTGCTGAGACACAGAATGATCCAACTGACACTGTGTGTTGGATGCAATGAAGCCGGAAGGCAAGAGCACTTGCAGATCTTTCTTTCCCATTCCAGAAAGTTGACTGACCCTAGACGTCAGCAGGAACCTGTGGACACCAAGGCCCTTTGCCCACCAGGGGGCTGCAGGGAGGATGAACTGCTGATGCTTTCCACATCTTCTAGCCTCTCTCGGCCAAGAGCAATTCAGGGCAATATCCCCTTGTTCACCCTCCTTTATCAAGCAGCACCCTGATGACCTATGTGCCATTTTGTCCCCATGGGTCCCACAACATTCAGCACCAGCTTTTGGGAGGCCCCTACACCCTAATGGTGGCAGGAAAGCTCAGTGCTGGCAAGCCCTTACTGATGGTGCTTTGTTGGATCTGACCCACTGTTCCCCCCAAACCACACGAAAAGCCCACAAACACAAGTGCAGCAGCAGGATGCTGATGCTGCAGAATACCTGACTATCCGCAGGGCACAACCGCAATAGGATTGCCCCAGCACAGACACGCTTTACGCCGAGCCCCATTCACTCTGGTGCTCACACTCTACCATTACTCGAGGAGAAGGATTTTATACTCAACTCTGCTGATGTGTGAAGCAGTGCTATCTGAACAAATCTGAGTCCTGGAAAGTAACCACAAGTAGTTGAGGAAGAAACATTCAAGGCTGTGCTTTGAAATATGCTACATAGATAAACTAAGAGAAAGATGGATATTGGGATAACTTCTACAGGTTTTGTCTGTAACAGAAAGGCAGGGTGATGATGGAGGAATATAAAACAACACGCAGGAAAGCCTTAACCTACTTAAAAGCTCTCAGTGTTAAAATGGATATTTTAAGGCTTATATAGGCTTCTTTTCCTTTCATACAATGTGAGATAGTGAAAGGAAAATAGATGGTAAAATCAAAAGTTATAAGCTTGGCACTTCTGTGATTAATCTGAAAGGGTGTCAACTTACATTATATACAATGTATCTGCATGACAGCAAATAATGCATTTGGAAAGAGGAAAACTCGTTGCATACAGATGCATTTACACATATTAATAAGTTTTAGATTTTTTTGTTTTTTTGGTTTCAAGCATACAAATTTAAAAAGCCCGCCTCTTTTCCCTGGAACTCCCTGCCCCCACCGCATGCGATATATGCCTTTTTAGAGCTAGCCTAGAACCCCTGCTTGCATGACATGCAGGGAAGGGGGAGAAATTAAAAGAAAGACTTGTTTTTTAAAAAATGGCTTTATAAACCCAAACAAAAGATTTTCCGTAGAGAACAAAGCCTTAAAGAAAATGTATATAACTGTGCAGGACAGAACAAAAATCTCTTAATTTTTAAAATTATACATTGCCATGGCATAATCTGCCACACACCCCAAAGATGTTTGCCCCCTAAAAAAAAATGATGAGGAATACACCTATTAAGGTGGGGGCCACAGAGCTCAGAGCATTTTGCACTGGTAGAAGGCGACTTTGCGAAAACCCAGAACCAGCTTCCCTAGGCGCTGTATTTACTGCCATCTTTGTATGCAGATTTTGCTTGGGGCCAGCTTGCTAGCTTGTTTGCTGTATATATGCCATGCAGGTTACCATTTCAAAAATTAGCTTATCATGCCACTAGAGTCTTGTCATTAATGTGAAAAAAGATCATGCGAACTCAAGTTACCAGATAAGAAACTCTTCGGCTATTCGAGTATTTTCAAACAGTTTCTCTTATTGCACTTGGTTTGCTCCATTCTTTGTTTAGAAAAAAATTAGGTCAAAGTAGTTCAGTTACGACAGTTGTCTTTCGTCTCTCTTTAACACCCTAGAAACAGAGAGAGGAGTGGAGGGAGGTCCTGAACGTAATCTTCCAAAAGGACAGTTTTCCTTCAGCCCTTCTGCAAATATCTCCACGTGTGGTTTTGTAGTAAATCTCTCTTACTTTTCTTTTGCAGTGATGTATTTCCCTACACAGTTACTACAAACGCTTCCAGAACCAGAATCCAGTAATGCACAGAAAAGCTGTTCCAGTGAGTTCCTTAGATACCTTGTTGACTTGGATCGTATCTTCTTTTTTTGACATTTCTTCCAGTTAAGAGCAAAGACAGGAAATAGTGAGAAAGGAAACAAAAGAAAACATGTTGGTTAGGCATTTTTTTTTTGGGGGGGGGGGTGTTATTTTCTGATCACACTATAATAAGGGCTCATACTGAGACATTCCAGATGAAAAAATGAAATACAAATAGTCTCACATTAAGACTCAATTTTATTATCTGTTCTTAATGCTCCTACAAAATATAAACCTGCTTGCATTAAATCTGCAACTTTTTCTTCTGCAGTATCATCAATGATGTTCCAAAGCGAAAAGTTTGACACATGCAACCAATTACAGTTCCAACTGATAATAATGAAGCCGACTTGATTCCAATTTAAAACTATCAATCTATCCATCTGAGCGTCTTGTCTACCAGCCCTTATTATATTATGGAGCAAAGTTCCTTCGGTCTCCAAACAGCAGATTCTGGGAAACTGCTTTCAAAGAAGAAGAATGGACACCAGCATGTGTTAGTTGCGCCGCTGCAATTCTGCTGCTCTCATTAGCAAACGAGAAGCTCTGAATGTCCATTCTCCTCTTATCCCGACAGTCTATATAAACAGCAAGACATTACAAGGCCACATAGAAACTAGGTGCAACCTCCCCATAATCTGGCTTTATGTGGGGCATCAAGCAAGGGGCTCATGCATTTAGCCTTAATGCTGGGCGTGTGCACTGCTACCGCCACTAAAATTGTCATGCAGTAAAACATAGAACAGGGTTTCACAGATTCCCTAAAGTATGGGACAGAAAGCCTTGAGTTGGGTCTTCTCCGCTCCATGCTGGCGCAGGGTACAGAATTCGAAGCACACTTCCGCTTAATTTGTACATGTAATTAGTAGTAAAGAACCACAAAAGGTAACATCCTCAGGCTTTGCTCCTGCGCCAACACAAACAGGCACCTGATAGATCAGTGTTTTAAGAACTCTGAACTATTGTAATCACATTCACAGCTTTCTGAATATGAAATATGTTCCCAACATGCATCATGAATCACTGCTACTGTATGCTTTAGACTGTGGTCTGTAGTATTACTATTGCTTACAAAGTAAAGGTAGATCTGAAAAAATTAACTAAAGTGGGACAGTTATTGTTTTAAACTCAGAACATGAGAACACCTAGGAAGTCAGTATTACCATGAATTACTGTTGCTGTCGATAGGTCACTATTGGGCCATGCAACTTAACTGCTGACTTTTAGACCTGCTGTTCACATTCTTCCAACTTGAAGATAAATTGATGTGACGTAAGAACTGTTAAGCCTCTTCAGGTTTCGCAAGACTCTTTGTTGATGTGACCAACATATAACCATGTCCTTTGGAATTTTGCACAAAGAGGGAAAATCTACAGTAGAACAAAACTGTATTTTACTTACACCTTTCTATTCTCCCCATGGGGGACCCAAAGTACCCTTGTAGGGTAGGTTTGCTCTAGAGATTGTGTGACTGGTCCACGTTCACCCAGTGAGCTTCCATGGCAGGATGGGAGCTCAAGCCTGGGTCTACCACTGCAGCACACTGGAGAGCCAGTTTGGTGTAGTGGTTAAGTGTGTGGACTCTTATCTGGGAGAACCGGGTTTGATTCCCCACTCCTCCACTTGCACCTGCTGGAATGGCCTTGGGTCAACCATAGCTCTGGCAGAGGTTGTCCTTGAAAGGGCAGCTGCTGTGAGAGCCCTCTCCAGCCCCACCCACCTCACAGGGTGTCTGTTGTGGGGGAGGAAGGTAAAGGAGATTGTGAGCCGCTCTGAGACTCTTCGGAGTGGAGGGCGGGATATAAATCCAATATCATCTTCTTCTTCTCTTATTTTGAATTCACCAAGAATGTCCACATATCAAAGTTCTTTTTCATGAGGCAAGGGAGAGCCTCAAACTGGTACCACATCTTTCTCATTATTAAAACAATGACAAACAAGGTGATGATATTGGATTTATATCCTTCCCTTCACTCTGAATCTCAAAGTGGCTTACAATCTCCTTTACCTTTCCCCTCCCTGCCACAACAGACACCCTGTAAGGTATTTGGGGCTGAGAGAGCTCTGACAGAAGCTGCCCTTTCAAGGCCAGCTCTATGAGAGCTTTGGCTGATCCAAGGCCATTCCAACAGCTGCAAGTGGAGGAGTGGGGAATCAAACCCAGTTCTCCTAGATAAGAGTCTGCACACTCAACCATTTACACTACACCAAACTAGCATCAAAACTATTTCATATTCCTGTATTCTCAAAGTATATAGTTTCATAATTCAGCTATACAATTAACTTCAAAGTGTGACAACAGAAACTGTCCTTGAAAGTCATCAACACAAGCACAGAAGTCATGTTATTCTAGCCTACTTAATACAAAATATTTCCTACAAATCTATGATGAGCCTAACAGTCAATACCCACTAAACGTAATGATTATTAGTCATCTTCTCCCTCTTTCCTTACCCTTCTATTTATGGCAGGATACTTTTCATGTGAGTTTGAGTCCATTATAGAAGCATTGCCCTTCCAGTTCAACACACCAATACAGTATTGGAAACTGCTTATGGATTAAGCATTATACTACTATTCCTACTCACAAGAGTTCCTATATAGAGATACTGACACACAGCCAACCACAGCTGCAAGCTGAGCAGCATTATTTTTTCTCCAAGGTATAACAATATGTATGAACACTACATCCAATTGCCTCTTTCGGTCTTGATGGTGTCCTGGCTTCTCTGTAAGTCAATTACAAAGTGTCCTACGTGGTTTCATGTCTCCTCCTAACCATAAACTACAAGCGGTGAAGGACAGAGAAGGGTATAGCTCTATTCCGCACTGCAAACTAGAACATTTCTACTGTTCCTTCATTTCCAAAATTGTGTTATTAAGAGACTGTCACAGTTGCACAAAACAAAGCGAGCAATGTTCTGTTTGCTTTCTTTACACTCACAAACTTCATGAAAACGGTTGGGAAGCATGAAGGATGTATCTCTCTGATAATTATTCCCACAAACACAAGATCCTTTAAGGACTGCATAAAAGGCAGAGAAGTGCAAAAGGCTATCGTCAAGCTCTACTTGAACATTAGGATTTGCTGTGCATGATGGCTGACTTGAATAACCAATTCATGTTTGTTCAGGAAACTGTTAAACCCATTACATTTTGCACTAGAGAGAACCTTAATCGATTTATAAGAAGCTTTTAAATGGGGAATAATCTACTGAGATTACCTGGGATGCCTAGCAAGAAAAATGCTATTTTGCTGAAGCAGAATTTAAAGAACTTCACAGCCTGTAGCCCTAAAGGAACAGCTGGTAAGTTCTCTCTCAAGCAATTGCTCAGATACTATCAAGATTATTTTCACTAAATGTGACAATACTGGGTAACAGAATAGGATAGGACAGAGAAGGAGATGGTAACCATCTTTACACCCCTTTGATTTGAACATTAGAGTAGCGATGGGACAATCTGCATCTTTTGAACTTCCTTCAGGTGCCCTGTGGCGCAGAGTGGTAAAGCAGCAGTACTGCAGTACTGTGGTCGGAACTCTCTGCTCACAACCTGAGTTTGATTCCGGCGGAAGCTGGCCCAAGGTTGACTCAGCCTTCCATCCTTTCAAGGTTGGTAAAATGAGTACCCAGCTTGCTGGGGGGAAAGTGTAGATGACTGGGGAAGGCAATGGCAAACCACCCCATAAAAAGTCTGCTGTGAAAACGTTGTGAAAGCAACGTCACCCCAGAGTCGGAAACGACCGGTGCTTGCACAGGGGACCTCTCCTTTCCCAGACGTTTTTTAAAAGCATGCAACTTGCGTAGGAAAAAAATGTGGCAAGGCTAGGCAGCAGTCAAGAACCTGCCAGGCTGATCAGGAAAAGTTTTATTGAAAGCGCAACCCTGGAGGATGGATGAAATAACAACCAATTTAATGAAGACAACCTGGAAAAACCACATGGGTTCAGTGACATGGGAAGGCAGCACAGCAAGACAAGGGCAACTGAGATGAATTGGTGAGAGTAGACAGGCAGGCAGAGATTTTATGGTGCCATGGCATCCGGAGTACATTGCTCTGTGTACTACAATATGAATGTAGCCATCTTTACATTTTCATTTGTGCTACAGAGAAAATTGCCTTTTGTCAGTTTTCTACTTTCTTACGGGCCCAGGGAAATGCTGATAGCCACTTTAGGGGGCAGGAAGCAATTTTTACCCAGGCCTGTTTGGCCAGGGGCCACTGGGGGTGCAGGGAAGGAGGTATTTGTGAATTTCATGCATTGTGCAGGGTGTTGATGACCCTGGAGGTCCCTTCCAACTCTATGATCAACTATGCACAAAATGCTCAGAAAAAGGACAAGGGAAGGATAAAGAGGCATAGATATGGAGTGCTTTGTACAGACTTAAAATTTGATGTAGAGTAACAGGGAATGCAGAGTCACATCAGAATGAGAGGAGAGAGGATTTCAAGCAGGGGTACTTAGACCTGATTGAAGAGGAAAGAATGGTAAGGATTAAATTACAGTAATCTAGATGAAAGATGACCTATTATTACTTTGGCAGGGAGAATGTTTCAGTACTGGAAAAGAATATGAGAGGAGACAAGAAAAAGATGGAAAGATCACAAGCACTGACTTGCTTCAGATCTATTACCGCCAGCCTAATCACTAAATCTTGTGATGGTAAATTGGGAGTAACACAGCCCTTCCCCACACAAATCTTTCCCTTCCTTGGCTAATGGTAACTATAGTGCAGTGTTCCCTGAATAGTATCACCCACAGAACACCAGTAGAAGCAAACTTATACTGCATGTCACAGCAGTTATAAGCTAACCAAGTTTAATAGTAATTATGTCTTTACCAGCCTAACCATAAAATAGGGTTGCATTTACCTGCATCTCTGTTGTTCATTATTTGGTCACATGTGCAGTCTCACATGGATACTGCACACCTGCAGGCCTTCCATGGAGGGATTTTTGAAGCTCAGAAATGCGTCATCCCCCTCCTTCACACTGCTTTCCTGCCTTTTTGCAGTGCAATAGAGGGGGCAGAGTGCCTTTACCTCAGTTCCTCTCTGCTACTTCTAGAGAGAAGTAAATGCAACTCCCCCCCAAGCATAACTTAAGACAGCCCGCAGGAGGGGAGGAGAGAAGGATGTGTGAAAATCCTGTTTTCATCATCCCACGTGGGAAAGTAGCAAGCTGACTGAGTCTGCTACCCTTGGAGGTGTGCAACATACATCAGTTTTGAGAGACTATGCCATTCAAACACACTGTTTGTTATGCAAGTCCTTGCTTGCAGAATATATGGACAGTTTCAGTTTAGCATTGTTGTCAAGGGTTCAGGGGCCCAGTTAGGCTCTGGTTATTCACAGTTAAGCTGGTTGTGCTCTAAAGAGAGATCGCAATATGGTGCAGCCTCATTATAAAGGTCCAGAGAGAATTCCAAATCAGCTAGAGGACACTGATTGACACTGACCTGGCTCAGATCAGAGCTGGGCATATGGATCCCAGCCCTGATCATACTGATCACAGTAAAGGACCAGGTAAGGGGGTCATGATGATGTATGACAGTACTCCACTCAACAATGGGTAGATATATACTGCTGATGGTAAGGAGTAGGTGGCTCCAACAGCTATTTCATCTTCTGAAACACAGTGGGTCAAATATGGAGAATGATCTGATGCGGAGGGCATTCTCGGAATGGAAACAGCTTCTTTGACTGGTTCAGATGCTGACCTCTGAGGAAACCAAGTCCTTCAGACAAGAAGGAGTTGGTGCTGAAGACAACCTACTAATCTCAGAGGACTTTTCCAAGTAAGAACATAAGAGAAGCCATGTTGGATGAGGCCAATGGCCCATCCAGTCCAACACTCTGTGTCACACAGTGGCCAACCCTCCCCCCCAAGTGCCATCAGGAGGTTCACAAGTGAGTCTAGAAGCCCTTCCACTTTGGCCCCCCCACACTTTGCCCCTTTCTTCATAGGGAAAGTGTTCCAAACCTTTAATCATTCTAGTTGCCCTTTTCTGGACTTTTTCCAATGATATAATATCCTTTTTGAGGTGCAGTGACCAAAATTGAGACCGCACCATCGATTTATATAGGGGCATTATGATACTGGCTGATTTGTTTTCAATTCCCTTCCTAATAATTCCCAGCATGGCGTTGGCCTTTTTTATTGCAACCGCACACTGTCTTGACATTTTCAGTGAGTTATCTACCATGACCCCAAATCTCTCTCTTGGTCAGTCTCTGCCAGTTCACACCTCATCAACTTGTATTTGTAGCTGGGATTTTTGGCCCCAATGTGCATTACTTTGCACTTGGCCACACTGAACCTCATCTGCCACATTGACGCCCACTCACCCAGCCTCAACAGATCCCTTCGGAGTGCCTCACAATCCTCTCTGGTTCTCAGCACCCTGAACAATTTAGTGTCATCTGCAAACTTGGCCACTTCATTGCTTAGTCCCAACTCTAGATCATTAATGAACATGTTAAAGAGCATGGAACCCAGTACTGAGCCCTGCGGCATCCCACTGCTTACCGTCCTCCACTGCAAAGACTGCCCATTTATACTCACTCTCTGCTTCCTATTAATTAGCCAGTTTTTGATCTACAAGAGGACCTGTCCTTTTACTCCATAACTCTCGAGCTTACTAAGCAGCCTTTGATGAGGAACTTTATCAAAAGCATTCTGGAAGTCAAGGTAAACAGCATCTATTGGGTTCCCCTTTGTCCACATGTTTGTTCACCCCCTCAAAAAACTGTACCAGGTTAGTGAGACAAGATCTTCCCTTACAGAACCCATGATGAGTCTTCCTCAATAACTTGTGTTCATCAAGGCGCCTACTCATTCTGTCCTTAATAATGGTTTCTACCAACTTTCCTGGTATTGAAGTCAGACTGACTGGCCTGTAGTTTCCCGGATCTCCTCTGGAACCCTCTTTAAAGATGGGGGTGACAATTGCTACTTTCCAGTCCTCAGGAACGGAGGCAAATTTCAATGAAAGATTACATATTTTTGTCAGGCGATCCCAAAGTTCACTTTGAGTTCTTTCAAAACTCTTGGATGTATGCCATCCGGACCTGGTGACTTATTAGTTTTTAATTCATCAATCAGTTGTAGGACCTCCTCTCTTGTCACCTCAATCTGACTCAGGTTTTTCAACACCCCTTCCAAAATTAGTGGTTCTGGAGCGGGCAAACACTTCTCATTTTCCACAGTGAAGACGGAGGCAAAAAATACATTCAGCTTCTCAGCCATTTCCCTATCCTCCTTTAGTAATCCTTTTACTCCTTGGTCATCCAAGGGCCCCACTGCCTCCCTGGCTGGTTTCCTGTTACTAATATATTTGAAGAAATTGTTATTGTTGGTCTTTGTTTTTTGCAGTATGCTCCTCATTGTCCCTTTTTACCTGCCTGATCACAGTCTTGAATTTGATTTGCCACAGCCTGTGTTCCCTTTTATTAATCTCACTTGGACTAGCTTTCCACCGCTTAAAGGAATCCTTCTTACCTTCTACAGCTTCCATTACTTTGTTTGTTAACCTTGCAGGCCTTTTCTTATACCTGTTTGTGCCTTTCTTAACTTGTGGTATATATTTTATCTGAGCTTCTAGGATTGTAGTTTTAAATAGCCTCCAAGCTTCCCCAAGAGTTTTGATTGAATTTATCTTTCCTTTCATTTCCTCTTCACATGCCTCCTCATCTCAGAGAATTTACCCCTTTTAAAGTTAAATGTGGTTGTGCTGGTCTGCTGGGGCAACTCCCTATTTATACAAATGATGAAATCAATAAAGTTATGGTCACTGCTCCCAAGTGGTGCGATCACTTTTACATCTCTCACCAAGTCTTGGGCATTACTTAGGACCAAATCCAGGATCGCCCCACCCCTGCCAGGTTTTGTGACCATCTGCTCCATAGCACAGTCATTGAGAGTGTCTAGAAACTCAATCTCTTTCCCTCGACCAGAACACATATTGACCCAATCAATCTGCGGGTAGTTAAAATCATAAGCATAAAAGTGCTTATGCTTGTGCTGAGCCTTCTTTTGTAGTGGCTTTGAGGTACTGTGCTCTGGTGAAGTTGGCGAGGAACCAGAAAAGCCTTACTCAGAATCTGAGATGGAACCAAAGGGCCCAGAGTTGGTCTTGGATTGCAACCATCAGGAAGATGATCAGATCCATCTCTGAAGTGGAAGTCCACATTGTGCCTTGACAGTTTTCTGGAGTGCTGCCAGACAGGGGGTTTTTTCCCCACAGAACTGCTTTCAAACATGAACTGTTGGAATATTCAGCATTCGGAGACATCATGCTCTTCACCAAGGCGCAGCAAAAACATTTATCATGGTCATCTGCGTGGGGAATTTTTGACCCACAGTATTTGAATTTTCTAAACAGAGCTTTTTGGGGCCATAATCAGGAACCGTGAAGTCTGCAAGAATAGTATTGCTGAAGAATTCTTAGTTGAATTGAAGTTTTATTTCTGACAGGAAAAAAAAACAGCAATAGAGCTTCAAGAAGTGAACCTCTCTCACTGGCAGCAGAGAGAACTGAGGGAATGGCACATTTCATCCCTTCTTTATCTCTCTGCAAAGAGGCGGGAAAACAGTATGAGGGAGGAGGATGGAGCACCCTTAGGCATTTCTGAGCTTCAAAAACCATTCTGCAGTAGGTCCATGCATGCGCAATACCCATCTGTGGTTGCACAGGTACCACAACATTAAATATCACACTACAGTTAATGCTAAATAGGAAAGAACACAGAAGATAAAAATCTCTGAGGAAGAGGAAGAAAAAGAAGACCAAGCACTGAGTTGCCCAACTGCAGCAAGAGGGGTAGAAATCTTGGACCTTTGCTCAACAGCCATTCCTCCCTAAATGAGGACAGGATGAACCTGCCTAGTAACTTCTCTCCTGCTTTTGTTAACAGGCACTAACATCAAGGAAAACATTTGCTTTACGTGTCATTGCATACTGCATATGCATACTGCAAAAAAGACATTTCTGAAAATAAACATATTCCTTTATGCACAACATGAACACAATTTTTGCTCATAATCTGCATTAGATCCTATATTTTAAGGCTTTTTAAAATCCCTATTTTAATCAATACTTCAGTTATCAATTAAGATAACACACACAGAAAGCCTAAATTGCAAGCCTTTTTAAAAAGCAACCCTAACACATATCAAGCAGATGTGAACCCAGTATTTATGTACATAGTTTATAATCCACCTATTTTATTGAGACTCAAGGTGGATAAAGAGCTCGTGATTCTATTCCTTATTGCAAAAATGTTCCGTCAAAATACTTGGTGCAACTTAGAACGCTACCCATATTACAATACTTGAAGGTCACATATCTTACAAAAAAGTATGATCTAGAAAAGTTCCATGGAAAGCTCCTTTCAGCATTTGTGCAAACAGTTCAGAAAGAAATCAATCACACTGAAGCCGAATATTAGGTCAGAACCACTGTTCAGTCTTTAATGCAACTAGGAGTGATTTAGGTCTGCCACACTTAAGAGAATTGCAAACTAACTGTATCATCTTTAAATCCAATCCTTTCCAAAACATTATGTCAGGTTCACATTGTGATGCCCAGCTGAAATACTCTGGAGTTTCATTAGCACTCTTTCCTAGAACTGCTAAATATTAGTCATTTGGAGTTCCTACATGTATTTTGCTTCTCATATTTGAAGTAAATTATTTTACATACTACCTTAAAAACCTTCTGCAGTTCCACACACTACACCCAAAACAGATGCAGTAAATCCTTAACACCCACAGAACAGAAAAGTCCCCTGCTGTTTTGTAGTTAACTGGCTATTTTTCTAACAAGGTTTTTTGTTGCTGTTGTTAAGCCATCACCTACTAAATGAAAAAAAAAAAAAACCCCAGCACATGAGCTGGCCCACCTGGCTCTAGGCCTCTTCCATACAGTGAAAACTCCTTTTCAGTTTTACCCCAAAGAAACATGCACTTCAAGCTGTGAGCTAGGCGAGGCCATCTTATTTGAGGTTCTGCTACAGAATAAAACTACTTCCTTTTAAAACAATGGGAAACTATTGTAATATTTACTTTGAAAGGTTATCCATATAAGGATATCAAATAATTTTGCTGCATGTAAATATACACTAGAATGACACCCAGGATGCAAAGGATTATCTTATTGATGTTGCTATCTTATAACACAAGTCACAAGTGCTGGGCAATGTTTTAAAAGGATAAAATTAGTCACACAAATATGAACTATACTTGTTCTATCATAATTTCATCTATATTCCCTACAAAGGAAACAATCATTTATACTATGGAGGTCCAAAAATGCTGACTCTCAGCAAATAAGCACGAAGGAAAACCTGCTCCATTAACAACTTGACAGAAGCGACTAACTACAAAAAACTTTAATGAAACCTAAAAATACATAAACTGTACTAATACAAAAATCTGTTCTAATACTACATCTAATAATCAATGTGCTAAATGGACTGCATAAAAATCTAAGTTTATTATTTATGGAAACTGATACAGCAACATCTGAATAGTTGTGAAGCTGAACTATATGAATCACAGATGATGTATAAGGGATAAAAAGCTGGCTAATGAATGGATCAGTAGAATCAAATATCCAAGACGGAACCTTCTGAAGCCCAATCTCATCAGATCTCAGAAGCTAAGCAGCGTCAGCCCTGGCCAGTATGTGGATGGGAGATCTCCAAAGAACACCAGGGCCATGATGTGGAGGGAAGTGATGGCAAATCACCTCTGAATATCTCTTGCCTTGAAAACCCTATGGGGTCTCCGTAAGTTGGCTGTGACTCGATGGCACTTTCCACCACCAAGTGAATAATATTAATTAATCTCCCAATGCTGCCGCCAGTTCAAAAAGTTGTAATTTTTGTTGCAGTGCTAACAAAGATCATCTGACCCACAATGCGGGCTATACTGAGGGTAAAACTACACATCACTATTTCCTCCAATCTCATTTTGAGGCACTCAGATGTCAGGTAAAGAGACAGCCCAATTCAAAGTCCTATTCCTAGCCATTCATATATGTTCAATTTTACCATACCATACCAATGTTCAATTTATGTGTTTTTAAAATGCTTTGGATTTTTGTCATAACTCAGAAGACGACAACTGCAGATTTATACCCCGCCCTTCTCTCTGAATCAGAGACTCAGAGCGGCTTACAATCTGCTTTATCTTCTTTTCCCACAACAGACACACTGTGAGGTGGGTGGGGCTGAGAGGGCTCTCACAGCAGCTGCCTTTTCAACAACTTCTGTGATAGCTCTGGCTGACCCAAGGCCATTCCAACTGCAAGTGAAGGAGTGGGGAATCAAACCCAGTTCTCCCAGATACGAGTCCACACATTTAACCACTCCACCAAACTGGCTCTCAGCCTTCCTATGAAGCATTCATGAAAACACTGCTACAAACAGAAACACTATCTATTTTCCCTTGTTAAAAAATATTTCTTTGCAAGAGTGGAAGGATAAAACTCAATTTCCATTATTTTACTATTATTTTACTATTATGTGGCTTTGCATCCTGGTGACATTTTGAAGATTTTTGAAGCAGTACGTTTTGGCCCCTTACTAAATATGAAATCATTTCAGTAAAACATTACCAGAGATCTTGTAGCAGGAACTCAAAATTCAGTGATGTAAGCAGAAGAGAGAGATGCCATAGCCACTGAAGAGAAGACATGCGGCATTGCTTACTTAAAGCCCCATCCTGTCCCCCCAAGGACAATAGCTGCTACCAGGATGGCACCAGCGATGGAACCTATTATAAGATTGGTGGCACTAGGACCTGTGACAAAGGATTATGGGAAGAAAGACATAAGAACCAACCACTTAATTAATTCACAGCATGGGAAATGTAGTCAAGCAATTAAAAGTAAGCGCTATAAAATTATCTTAACACCAATATCTCTAAAAGGGCCATGCTTATTCTTTAAAAAATATACAGGAAGAAAAAGTAAACAAAATTCTTGCTCATTGTTTAATTCTTCTATGTTTTGTTTATGATATTTTTGTTTTGTTTCCCTCTGTATCACCTGTTTTTAAAACACCAAGAAATATTCTCTAGGTTGTCTAAACAAAAGAGGGAAATTCATTTAAAGTTCAAATAATAGTTATTCGTAATATCAAAGCAGCCTGAGAACTTTTTAAAAAGTTAAATTAAACTCTATTTTATATTAATGTTGAACTTTGCTGTCCCATTTATTGCACTGACTGAAAGCTCCTTAGCAGGCACATAGAAATTTGTTGAAACAGAGACTATGATTAACTGAAATTATTATCATCTTGCATTAACAACTAGTATCATGGATATGCGCCAGTCAAAAAACAAGCACACTCACTGATTTCAATGAGAGAGGAATTTCCCTTCTGTTTAAAACAATGGGACATCAATGTGGTTTACTTTGGCTGGTACATACCCCATTTTGAAGAAATGGTTTTACACAGTTAAAACCAGTTCTTTGCCAGAATATACACAAAAACTTCCAATTCTAATTTAAACTAGTATAAACTTATATAGCAGCATTTATATATTTCTTAAACAAGCTTTATGTGCATGCTTCTGTTTTGACAAAGAACTGATCATTTTAGAAAACACATCTGCAGATCTACATGTGTTTGAAATACTTTCAGAGAGAACCCCCCCCCCCAAAAAAAACCAACAAAAAGAAGGGACCAGACCAGTATTCTGTTTTAAAGACATTAACAATATGAGAGCACCAATTTCATGATGTACCACAATCCATGACTCTTATAAAATATGTAACTAGACCATTTTTGGTACAATATCAGACCCTGTATCAAATCACTCAGCCCCTAGCTTTCTTTGCAATTATCAATGGGAACAATTATCTGCAAATGTTTATTTTAACAATTTCTTCCTGTTGCAGAGATTTTTTGATTGTGCTGCAGCAGAAAATTAATCACTTATGAGTAGTATGGATAGGTTAAAAGGTTTTTAGTGCCAACCTTTGGCACTAAAAGGAAGCTGTTTCACTGTTTAAAGCAATGGTCAATGCCCACCCCCCTTATAGGGCATTTCTTTCCTCCTCAGTTTCCAACTACAGAAGGATTTCCACCCACAAAGGCTTTTTGTCTCCCCCACTTCTCACTGCAGCCTCAAAAGAGGACAGCCAATGGAATGAAAGCATCAAGTCATTACACTGTTTAGGAGGAACATCTTTATGACTCCTTTATCTGATGCAGCTTCTACTCCATACTAACCTCAGTAAAAGCAAGAATGATTTATATGCAGTTAACAGAGGAGACACAATGTATCTTTGAGCATATAAAGTATGTACCTGGCTATGCATGCTCAGTGCAGCAAATGATGGGCCCCACTTTCTTGTGAAGGAAGGAAATAATTCCCAAATGCTGCAGTTTCTTAAGAGTTTAAAAATTCAGGGTAGACAGGATTAATTAACTTGATTTTATTTGAGGAATATAAAATTCAGCCATCCAGAGAGAGATCCTGAAACTAGAGGAAGATGACTTTCTGCCAACTGACAGGCCTTCTCCTCTATGAGGAAATCAACATGCTATCTCCTAAGCCACATTACAGTATCTGATTAGGCATCTACTGATCCTTTACCTGATGTAAATTAGGTCGCTATGAAAATGCTCTGCCTTACAAAGGATTATGCATTTCTGGTAGCATTAGAGGCAGAGCCAAATAATTGCTGCTTTCCCATATTTTCAGAGAGAGAGAGAGAGCAGTCATTGCCCATTTGTAACCATGAGATCCATTTGCACAAAGTGCACAGCCTAACCCCATTCAGTCTGTGCAATGTTTCCTCTCTTATATTTTAAATTATTATAACGTGAAGATTTGGACTCGATTATGCTCAACGTTCTTCTCTCTCTCCATCCACCTCTTTTTATTTTCCTTAACTTTCTGCCTGATGTGCTGATAAAGTTTTAAAAACTTGCTTACTTTTTATATTTTAGTTGGTCCTCATAAAGGAATTGTGCTACAAATTCCCTTTAAACAACTGTGCTAATTTGAGTAAGCTATACACTTTCTGCAGCAGCACAGATCCCAAATTCTGGCTTAACATGGGCTAATAGTTTTAATGGGATACAGACTACATATTATGTAAAGACAATGCATTCTGAAAAACCACAGGGCATAGTTATTCCTAGTAAATATAAGAGACAATAAAACGGACCTGTCCTGTCACTAAGGCAACATGTAACATTTCAAACAGACCAGTCCAGTGTCATTGTCCATTTTTACTCTACACAATCCAATCTGCCATGCCACATCCGGGCACATTTTTAAATTACTGGGATAACTGACTGTCAAATCATTCATTAATTCTATAAACAAATTCCTATCCAAATAAGCCCATTGTTAAAGAAGAAAGGAATGAAGAGAAAGGGAAAGAAAAGTAACCCCCCCATTAAACGTCTTCAATAACAATCAAAACAAGGACTGCAATATATCCTTATAAATAATGCCTTTATCCCATGATTACTCTAGGCCTGTGAAGGGATGGCATGGATGGCAAGTACAGTGCATTCCTGAACACAGTTACACTCTTTTGAAGTTTGACATTAGTGCATTTAGAAGGGGCGTAAGTCTAACTCTGCTAAAATTCCAGCTGTTAGCTCACTAACAAGGCAATCCTAATCAGAATTACACCCTTGTAAATCCACTGAAGTCAAGTTTAGAAGCATGTAATATACCTCTGGTTTAGGATTGCACTGGTATGTTAGCTATACTCCCAGCTGTTATTCTCAAAGCTATATAAATGCAAACATAAATATTTTAGGCCCTGAGTCCAGCTCTAGTTGGGAATTCCTCATGTTTATCAGAAGATGCATCCTGTCAGGCAGGGGTAGAATTCTAGCAGGAGCTCCTTGCATATTAAGCCACACCCCTGATGTAGCCAATCCTCCAAGAGCTTACAAGGCTCTTAGTACAGGGCCTACTGTAAGCTACAGGATTGGCTAAATCAGGGGTGTGTGGCCTAATATGCAAAGGAGCTCCTGCTAGAATTCCACCCCTGCTGTCAGGTCAAGAGGACCCACATAAGTGTGATGCCAATGAGGATACACATCCAGATGCTTATTGATACATTCTGGCTGTGCATGCAGGAAGCTGTTTTCATGCACAGATTTCCCTGGGTGGACCACAGCATAACTCTTTCAATCAGCACAGAAAACTATTCTCTAAGGTAACTGTCAATCCTAGAAAAATTGAAGTTAAAAAATTGTTAAAATAAAAATTATACAAATTCTGTAGTTCTTAAGGAGAGCTACTTTTCTTATTGTTCAGCTTGGATATTTTACCCTCTGTTACACTTAATGCCCCATCAAACCAAATTATATGAAGTAGTCCAAGCTGTCTGTTGGAGGACATTTTGCAAGAATAATTTTTAAAATTCTTTTTACAATTTAGAGAACTAAAACAAATAAACACTGAATTGCATTATCTGCAATGATATAAAATTCACACACATTGTTTTATGCCCCACATTGTCCCAGACAGGAGAGGGTTAAACACTGCATGAGCAAATCACATGACACAGACACATTCAAATCACATGACAAATACAGTCACGACATAACACAAAGCTAATGGGATAGTACACAAAGGGCTCAGATGCGTACAGTTACCTCACACACTAGGCACCAAACATGAAACTCTTAAACTAAGAAAAATGCTTACTCTATTCCCCACCCTGTGCCTCCAAAAATCACCCCCAGAGCCAGAATGGTCCCTGCCACTGCACCTATAAGCCTGTTAGTGGCCATGCTCACTGTGTGGAGGGAAAAGGGAAGATTTTTTTTTTAAAAAAAAGATGTTATCACGTACATAGAAGATTTCTGAAAAGAAAAATTAAATGGCACCTCAAAACGATTCAATACTTATATATTCATTGTACAGATCACTCAAGTTCAGCTTTAGAAATATGGATTTAACAGAGACTGTATTTATCTGAAAATGTGTTGTAAACACAAGTTTAAAAGCTTAGGAGGGAGGGAGGGAGAGGGAGAGAGAGAGGGAGGGAGAGAGAGAGATTCTGTAAACCAAAGCCAGGCCCATCCCTGCCAGCGCACAGCTGCATGTAAGAGGGATGTGCCATTTACTCCATTCTGTTCCCTGGCTGACCTCTTTTAATAGGAGACCCGTGTTTGCCTCCCACATACACATCCAGCCACTGTCAGTGCTCTGCATACAAATTATATGGACCGTAGTCCTAGGAGAGAAAGGGATGGCTGCGTGTGAATACAAAAGTTGAGCATAGGCCCCCTTTTGAAAACAGTGGCTGCTATGGGCCTTGCTGAGGATCAGCTGGGGAAGAGGTTCTATCAAGCCACATGCCAAGACATTATGCCACAGAAGGATGGATTGGTGCAAAATTCCATTTAAAACTGGATTTCTCCCACCTTTGTAACATTTATTTACACTTTAAACACACTCATAATTTGGAACCCTCGGAAGTAATACAACACTCTTGTGCTGTTAGACATATACTACTGAACTGTAAGCCAAGCAAACAAGACATGCACAGCATTTATGGCAGGGTATGAGCTTTCATGAGTCACTGCTCACTTCTTCAGATACAGCTCTTCCATCTCACTTCTTCAGCTGCAACCAGGTTCTCTAGTGCAAAGGTCTAGGGATGTGGTCAGAGAGCAGTCCACAAGTTGGTCTTCTCATGGAGCAGGCTTCAGTTCAGAGGGGCCGCAGCTAGAAGTATAGCACAACAGTCTGAAATCAAACAGAAAGCAAACGGAGTGTCCAAGAGCACAGTCAAGAGCCAGTCCAAAGGTCATAGGTACAGAGCAAAGCCAAGAGTTGTGGTTGCTGGGTCAAGGTCTCTGCCCAGCTTTTATCAGGAGGCCTCATCTCCAGCCCTCTGCTCAGAAGCAGTTCTGCAATCACTTATCATCCTCAAGCAACTGGTGACGGGGCCAGGAGGCATATGCTCTGCTTTCTTTTTTGAAGCTCTGATCTAAGCTTTGACTCCTTTGGTCTGTTGAGGCAGGGCTGGAATGTATTGGTGAGTCACTGTCAGCTGTTGGCAAGGAGCTCTGACCAGGCTGTAGCTCTTCACTTTGTAGCTCCTTTCTGCCGGCCCAGTACAGCTTTCCTGAAGCTCCTTTTCACCTGAGCAATCCTCTTCTCTTAAAGTGTCCTTGTCATTCCTCTATTACAGCTGGAGTTCAGGCTGCTCCATGACAGCAGCTCTTCTATGATCTGAAGAAGTGATCAGTTACTCCCAAAAACTCCTACCCTGCCACAAATGTTGTTAGTCTTTAAGATGCTTGGCTTTTTTCTACTGCTACAGACAAACATGGCTACCCATCTCGATTTAAGACATGCACAAGTATTGTAACTTTCAGAAATATCACTGAAAGTACATCCAAATACTTACCTGTTCAAAAAAGCATGATGTAATAATAAAACATGCAAATGCCTTTTTAAAAGTAACAAAACAGAACAGACTACAAGGATGATCCATTGCAGATGTTAAAGCCGCAGAATGTCTTCTGCATGAGTGCAGAAATTGCATCCCTGCCACTTTCTAGAAGGAAGTGGGGGCTTCAGCTAGGCAACAGGGCTGTTCCTACAGGATCCCACAAGTATGTGCCCTATATACAGTATGAGGGGGGCCTGCATGTAATTCTAGCCATGCCACTTGGTAATCAACAACTTGGCCGGGGCAAGCAATAACTGACTTCAGATGGTGACACTATTGTTGCTGATGCTCCAGGGCCCTCATACAGCTCATGAAAGCACAAGTTAAATAAAACTACTAATATTTAAGGTGCTGTAAGAGTCATCACTGCCTTTTTGCTGCAGCAAACAAATATTGCCACCCTTCTAAAACCTGCCTGCTTACTGCTCCATATGTTGTTCATTCCCACTGTTGCCCTCTGGCAACTCCACAACACTGTATCATAGTTCTCCACTTATGGACACTTTCAACACCAAGCTTCAGCTGGCTCAAGTATAGCAGTTAAAGCCTGCACTGCTGATTACAACAGGAGCTGAGATGGAAGAGCTTATGGCCATGAAGGTTAACACATGTATTATCCACTCCCACAGATCTATGGTGTTGCCTCATTTGGAACCCTGTGCATGGTTACTGTTGTCACATTTCAAAAACAAGATACCAAGAACTAGGAAAAAGTAAAGAAGTGGGCGACCAAGGTGATTACGGGACTGGAGCACCCTTCCTAATAGGAAAGGCCAAGGACTATGAGATTTCACAATTTGGAGAAAAATGAACAAGGGGGAGTCATAACAGAAACTTTTCAATTAAAAAAAATACTGGGGGGCAAGATAAAAGTTTATAAAATTATGCTTGGCTGCTGCCCCTCTAAGTCCATTGACGTCTATTTATTTATATTAGAACATTTTACCCCACCTTTTCACAGAGTTCTTCTATGGCCTTGGAAAGTTGCACTCCATTGGGAATGGCGCTGCTAAGTACCTATACTAATAAGGCTACTTTTAAAAAGTCATTTATTTTAAGGTATAATTTAGACAGGATCACCAAATAGCATTTTTAACTAAAAACAGATTGTGTCAAGATACTACTTGGTGATTCCAATTTCACAGTTACATCTGCTATCCAGTGACTCCAAGAATCAGTCTGATTTTTTAAAACTAACTTTAAAACTAACTGCAGCATTATATATTACCTACCAAGTAATTAAAATATTTCAGCTTACAAAAATTTATACCTATATGTATCTGAAACTTGAACACTGATATTTTAGATGATGAAATATAGTAGGAGGCAAAAGTAAGAGAGGGCCTACAAAGAAAAACAAGAATGCAACAGGAACAGAAGTTAATCACCAGCTATTTCCACATTAACATGCTAAAACAAAAACACAAAAAGCAAAGCCTAGTTTAATGAGTAGGTTCTTGGGATCCAGCCCAATGCATAAAGCCAAATTTTAATTAATGTTCTTTATTACCTATTTTAAATACATCTGGTTATATATTCATTTTCCTGCCTTCATTTCATATCTTAGTACAATATTCATAGTATGCTTGTCTTAGAGGAAGAAGTGAACAGTGATTCATGAAAGCTCATACTTCACCACAAATTGTTCTTAGTTTTTAAGGTGCCATTGGACTCTTGCTCTTTTCTACTGCTAGACGGACTAACATGGCTACCCATCTTGATCTGTCTTAGAAGATGTTTTACGAAAGTGGAGTCACTCAAGTGTCAAGTCCTCATAGTATACTCATTGTTTCAAACTGTTACTTGTTTCTTTGGATCAATATATTTTATTTGCTTATAATATAGACAGCATTTATTACTTAATGAGATATAAGAATTCATGGGGGGAGGAAAATGCTTGAATGTTCAATTCTGCATGTCTCCATGGTGTGGAGAAATATTTCCTTTCAGACTCAGAATATTTTGATCCCCAGACAATGGGCCAGTCCAGGATCCAGTCACCACAAATCAGGGGCTTGGAGCCATGGTTTAAGAATACCACAGCTAGTTGTGACATTTAATTTCAGATGGTCCAAGGAGTGTCTTTTGGGTTGCTCTAAAACAGGATGTCAAACTGTGGCTGCTGTTTGTGCTGTGAGTTTTTTCTTTTTCATCTGAATTCACAAGCCAGTTTCACAAGTGCTGTAGTTGCCTGCCCACAGAGATGGCAGGCTTTGGAGGATGCATTCCCTACCAAGGCAGAGAACAAATAAATAGCAAGCAAACTGGGTTTTACACAGAAACCAGGATGCGTTATTACCATCTGGTAGACTTATCAGGGTTGGTTGCAGAGTTTAAATAAGCTGCAGCAATACAGTTTCATTTCAGGAGGTCTCAATGTAAAAAGCTGCCTGTTAACTGCACAGCAAACTGTTCAGCACTGGGAACTGTGACAGTGAGGCTATAATGCAGAACATGGACTACATAATGATTCTCTTCCACACACTATACATATGCCTCTTCTTTGGATCCTTGCCTTAATCTCCTCTCAGTTTGACACTGCATGCTTCTGTCACAATAGTTCTATTTCCCCACAGTACACCCACCACATATGCTCTGTCTATGTTATATTCCTCTTCAGCCCCCAAGGGCTGCCGAAAATCAAAGAGTTTCCAAAGTTCACATTATAACCTTCTGCACATCCCTTAAATTTTATCCCAGCCCACCGGATGGTTCCAAAACACTGTTTTACATTCCTTGTGAGAAAGTTTTAAAAATAGGCCTATGAGAATTAGGAGAGACTAGCCTTGACTTAACTTGTCCAGAGTGATGAAATACTGGTAAAGTCCCTCTTCCAGACAAAGCCTAGAGTCCTTCATGAATGCCACAGACTGTCCAGTGAGGAAGGTGAAAGGTCCCACTTACCACTGGGAAGACTGGGATTCCCTTATCACAATCTGTAAGAGTCTTTAGAGCTCCATTGAGTGCTTGGGACCAACCCTAAGTTTCCTCCTCTTGAAACTCTAACTAAATATGTAACAAATTTAACACAGGGAAACCTTGTACAATGCTGCTTGCTATAGCGCTTGTGTTTTCTTTCAGAGCCCTTCTTCCTGGTTGGGTGGGGCTGCCTCTGGCTAAACTCCCATATTGAAGTGTCTCAGGACACCTTCCAAATGAAGGTGAGGCCTTCTGGGAGGCGTTCTCCACTGGGCCCACAGCTCCTACTGCCTTGTTCCTCAGCTGCACAGACCTCTGACATGGGTGTGAAGCAGCCAAAAAGTTGTGTGGAGCCTGTGTAGGCTGCAAAGCCACCTTCCCTACACTTCAGAGATCTATGAAAGACCTACACAGTTGAGAAACAAGGCCTCAGCAAGGGCTGCAGAGACAACTGAAAAGGCTGCCACCGCTCTCTCAAGAAGTCTTGATGCAATGATTTATCCATTAACCCTGCTGCTCCTGATCCCAGGTGTGTAAGTCTTTTAAAGACCTCTGAATGTAGGTGGGAGGGAGCCAGGCAGTGATGTGGTGCAGCTGCAGCCAGGTCAGCCATCTGCCACCCACATCAGAGGTCTCTCAAGGACCTGTGAGGCTGAGGAACAGAAGCCTCGATGCAGAAGGTGACACAGAAATGCTTCTTGGGTCACTCCAGCATGGAAGTCTAACAGAAGCAACCAACCTCCTCTGGTCAGCTCCTCATATGTTACCTGCATATAAGAAATGAAGATGCTTAGAACATATCTCCATTAGAATTGTACTGAAATTCTCTCCTATAATGCTATTTCATACAGCTATGTTTTCAGAATGTACCTACAGTGCTATAGGAGGTATTACTGTACAATTATTTTAATAACTTCTATTATCATTTCCCCCCATGACTCCATTAGTTTGATGGCAGAATACCCACCAGAGATAAATTCACTTTCGTATCAGCTTGTAGATAACTGCGTAATATTCACAAAAACGCTACCGGTAACTATATAACAAGTGCTTTCCAAATTTTGGATTATGAAAGTAGCCAAAGTAAGCTACCACATTCTGAGGGTTGGAGGTGAGAGATGTACAAAAAGAAATCCATTAACACTAACAAAGAATAAAAATATTCAAGTTTCTAAGTGAAAGGAAAGCCATTGCAATGTGACTTTTTACTTCTACATTATAGGGCCAAACTACATGTTACATTTTGGGGCAAGCTGGCTCGGGGTTCCCTGGATTCAACTCATTTCCCATGCAGTCTCACAGCAGCTGCCAGAAAAGACATAATTTCTGAAGTCCCCGGGAGGCCAAATCTGCTAAAAAATCTGGCATGGGGGAAGGCAGGACTCCTGCCTTCCCCTCTATGCTACTTTCCAGAGCCAAAGTGACCCTGATAGGAAATTACTACATAACTTTGGAGCTGCATCTGCTCAGAAAACTCCATATGCAACTCCAATTCATGGCCACTTTGTGTCCACAGGGCTGTGGCTCCCGCTGGAGGAAAGACTCCGTGTATTCTGCTGTGGCGTGGTCTGGCCAGGCCACGGCAGTCTCAGTAGCTTCCAAGTAGGCTGGGCTGCAGGAACTGTTTTCGCAGAGGGAGAAATTTATCTGCGTCAACTCTCTCCACCCCATGCAGAATTCTATAAATCTCTATCATGTCCCCCTCCTTAGTCATCTCTTTTCTAAACTAAAAGTCCCAGATTCTTCTGCCTTTCCTCATAAGGACGGTGCTTCAACCCCTCCAATCATCTTGGTTGCTCTCCTCTGTACTTTTTCCAGCTCTGCGATGTCCTTTTTGAGTGACCAGAACTGGACACAAGATTCCAAATGAGGCTGCACCATAGGTATTGGGCTAGCTCTATTGGTGAGGAGGCTGTGCCTGAATGTCTGGTGGGGTCTTGAGGGTCAAGCCATTTAGTGGCAGGCCTAGCTTGGAGGCAGTTGCCCAGCTCCATTCCCAGTTGGCAAAGGCTCCATGCAGAAACCTGTGCCTTAGTTAGAATCATACCTGCATGCTGCTCCTGGTTCCCTTACTGCACAGGTGGATGACAGGCAGGTCACCCAAGGCTTGGTTCCATGTCCTTTGCTGCACCAAATCCTCCAACTAAAAGGTAAAGGTAGTCCCCTGCGCAAGCACCAGTCTTTTTCAAGTTTGGGGTGACGTTGCTTTCACAACGTTTTCACGGCAGACTTTTTTACGGGGTGGTTTGTCATTGCCTTCCCCAGTCATCTACGCTTTCCCCCCCAGCAAGCTGGGGACTCATTTGACCGACCTCGGAAGGATGGAAGGCTGAGTCAGCCTGGAGCCAGCTACCTGAATCAGCTTCCACTGGGATCAAACTCAGGTCATGAGCAGAGGACTCTGACTGCAGTACTGCAGCTTTACCACTCTGCACCACGGGGCTCTTTAATGCTCCAACTGCTGTAATCAATAAAGCTGTGTCTTGTTTTTTACTCCATTTGTCTGTGTGGTTTGCTCTGATATAATTCTTGTCCCCTTCCTCCTTCAGTGCCCCACACTGCCTTTAGGAATGCAAATATATGCAAGTAATAACTCCCTCCCTGCAGGAAATATTTCAGCATTGGGCTCCCGTGGAATTAAAAATCATGCCTTTCCCAGCAGATGCTGTGTGACTACAGGGAAAGCAAGACAGGTACAGGAAAACCCAATCCAACTTGATAAAAAAGTAACATATAGTTTGGCTCCTGGGGATACTTGCTTGAATGCCTGAAGTGTTTGTGCAGCGCAAATGTTTTCCATCCATGGAGCACAGTATCTTTTCAATTGCTGATTTTAAAACAAACCAACCGGGGGGGGGGGGGGAGAAATGGCTGCTGCAGGGACAATGACTGCCACATGGGTAAGTACTACAGCAATCCAATTTTTCCCACCCACAATGTAGTCAATCCAGACTTTGCTGCTATTCCCAAAATCTCACAGCAAAAGGTTTAGGAAAGATTTTAAAAGACAGGAAATCTTGGGAAAAGAACAAATGCACTACAAAGCTGTTCCGAAATTGGGGGAGGGGGGGGAGAGACACTTCCCAAAAGCATCAATTCTAGGGCAAGTAACCAACAAGACCTCTCTGTGTCTTTTACATATTTAAGCCCATTAAACATGCAAACAGTTACATTTTTTTAAAAAAATCTACCCAATGTATTTTTTTTAAAAAAAATCAAATGTTCTGAGGATCTGTGAGTTTTCTTCTCTCTCTGCAAGTTAACAAACTGAAGAGACACATTTTTTTTCAAGAAGTCTTCCAATGAAATGAATGAGAGTTGCTCCTGAGCATGGCTGCACAAAACAGCCAGAATTTCAAATTCTTTGGGGATGTTTAAGTAACTCAAAAAGAATGATTTCTTATTTGTGCATAACCGAAATCCACACGGGCAACCAGCAACTACATCAGGAGGATTAACTACCCATATCGTGGTTATGATTATCAACAGATGTTAGTTGTGCTAAAATACATCTAGGTTTTTGTTGTTAAAAGAAAACAACCAAGAAAGAAACAGAGTCGTTATGCTAATGATTTTCTAGGAAGGATCTCTGGAGCAGTATTTACAACTGCCCAGAAACGCAAACACATAGAGTGTATAACCATCCTGTTTTCAGGTGATTTGCTTCAAACCCTCCTGTCCAATACCAGATATGATACAAATATATTTTAAAAACTGAAATCACACAAACCCTTTGGTCCATTTGGTTGTTCTGGGTCTTCTTTTCTTCTCATATCAGGCATGCTACAATCCATACCTGCCCAGGTGTTATCACAAATGCATGTAGCTTCATTGCTGCATACCTAAAAGAAGTTGTTAGCATGCGTTAATTAAAAAAAAAAGTATACTCAATTCACAAATGACAATCATTAAAAGGAATAAGGACTGCTATTTACAAAATGATGGTGCTGCTGAACTCTGAGAGCATGGCAGGGGGCTCAAATTGTCAGAGAAGCTGCTACAGGGGACTCCTGAGGGCTGTCTCATCATCATCATCCACTGAATCCTTAAACACATTGTTTACATCCTTAGGCAAAACTTCTCCTGAACCTGTCTTATACTGAACCAGGCTTTTGGTCCATCTAGGTCAGTGATGTCTACTCACACTGGCAATGGCTCTCCAGGGTCTCAGACAGACATCTTTCACATCACCTATTTCCTGATTATTTTAACTGGAGATGCCAGAGATTGAACCTGGGACCTCCTGCATGCCAAGCAGTTTCTCTAAGTTATGGCCCCTTCCATAAAGTTGTTCTCCATGGGCAGAAGCGGTGCACTGGATCCAAATAATTTTCTCTTTCAAGTATAAATACAGAAATATATTAGTCGGGACTTACCCCATGCGCTGAACAAACTTTTCCATTAATACCAACAGGGCAACTGCTTATGTTCAGGGACTGAATGGATAGGCACTTTCTGTCCATGCACATCATATAAGGACCACACGGAGCTCCATCTTCTACGTAGCCTAAGTCTGTATCGTCATCTAAAAGTACATGAGAGCCACTGCAAAAAGAAGTTTCAAAACTCCCGTTACCATAATTGGAATCCCACAAAAGGTAGGCAATTGCCTCAGTATTTATGATTTCAATCCACTTTCAGAGACAAGCACTAAAATTATATACGTTATTCCTTCTACTATCTTTGTATACACATTCCCTGTTTAGGACAATTATTTATATTTTAATTTACAAATGCACACTGTAATACTGGACAAGATTAAAGAATTCTGGCAATGTTAAAATCAGTGGCAAAACCACAAGGATCGCTGAGATAATCAGCAAGGGACTTGAAAGGACTTGCAGGGGGTGGGAATCTCACTTATCCCTTCCCCATTATTTTCTCTTTCCCTTCCCTGAAAGCCTCCATAATATCTTCACTTTTCCTACTACCATCTCTCTCCTTCCCACTGTGTGAAAACAGTCATGGTCCCTCTTGACTTTACTTTTTGAGCTATGCAAAAATTACCTTTTCAAAATGAGAGGCTGTTGTTGAAAAACAGAAGCTGTATGGATTATAAGACTCCACACACCCTGACTCCTAAAGAGTTAGATTTGTCTCTGGAATTTTTTTCAGTGTTTGTAAAAAGGAGAGATACACGTGGGGACTCACAAGGAATTACAGGGAGCATTTCACACACCCCCTCCATTCCTCTTTCCCTTCCATGATAGCTCTTATAGCCTCTTCCCTTTTCCTGCTTCCTTCTCTCCTTCCCTCCCATTAGCCAACATATCTTTGTCTGCCTCTATCTTCAGCTTCTGCCCCACTCTGGCAGCCTTTGCCTAGGAAAACTATGGTACCCTCAATCATAAAGCATCCCCCTGCAACATGCCTGGTGCATCACTTCCCGGTGACATCACTGCGCTGGGCATGTCGTGGTGCACTGGTGCTCTATGGGTGGGGGGCTCTCTTGCTGGCCAGTTTAATGGTGGTGGTTGCAGGCCCCAAAATTGGGGGAACTCCAGCCCCCAGTGGGAGGCTGGGAACTCTATGTGGGAAGGGAGATAGAGGGGAAAATGAGGCTCCCCTACATGACTCCTTGAGGATACCCTACCATACAAATTAGCATGGCTTAGTGTCTGGCCTTGCACAACTGGGCTATAGTTTTCCTAGACAAAGGCTGCCAGAGGAAGGTGAAAAGTGAAGACATATGCAGGTAAAGATATGTTGGCTGGTTGGTGGGAAGGAGAGAAGGAAACAGGAAAAGGGGAGAGGCTATGATGTCATCCCCTGCTGAGAGCCAGGTAAAACCTGGCAACCCTATTCTTTGTCTCCTCCTGGCAACCCCCATATCCTCTCCTTTTCCTGCCTCACAGTCACCTTCTCAGCCATGCACCAACCCTACCTTTTATCTACCTCCCATGCTCAGCTTCAGTTTATTTACTTCATGAAGATTCTGCTTTTCTGCACATCAGAGACCAAAGCAGCTTATGTGGTTCTCTCATTTTTATCCTCACAACAGCACTGTAAGATATAGGGTAAGCTGAAAGAATGAGACTGGTACATCACCTAAGCTTCCTTGGGAGACTGCTGATTTCTACCTGGACCCCAGAGCTGACTCTCAAGCTCTAACCAGTACATCAGGCTGGCTTTCATAGCAAGCACCGAGGCCCAGGTGAGTTATACAGGTCAGGTTTTATCAAATCACCCAGTGGTTGCTGTCAGGCCTAACCCTGGTAAGTCCTCCACCAAAAGGCCAAAGTAGACCCAGAAAGGGCCCTGCCCCCTCCCTTTTACTGGCAGAAACCAAGCCTAGAATGCTGTGGTTGTCCAGCAAAGGCTACTGAGGGGTTCCGTTTCTTAAAGCTACAGTCACCCCTTTTATTAATTTGGGGGTTTTTTAAACCCCCTTTCCCCAATATCTTTAAATTTCAGCTTTTTCTGCAAACTTGGGACCCCTTTCAGGTTTGTAAAAAGAGCTGTTTTGTCAGTTCTCTGCTCAGATCATCAAATTTAAGTATCCTCAGATTTAGCTATTAGAATATACAGGTGTAGGCCCATGAGACTTAAGGGGGGGTAATCCCATCTCTCCCACTTTCTCAATGGCCCTGGGCTCTGCTACAGCTGGTGGCACTCACCGCTGCAGTTCCTGCACTCCACTGGAACCATGCAATGACCATGAAGAGGATATGTGAACAAGCAAAAAGAATTATTTTTTTGAGAAATTAATTCCTCCATTGTGCTTTTTCTTTTTTTTTTAAGATTTCAGATTTTTCTGCTAATCTGGTGAGGGGGTTCTCCAATTTCCTGAAAAATCTAATGTCAGTGTGGCTCCAATCCACAGATTTAGGTATCCATAAATGGGGCCACACATTGCTATCAAGGGGGAACCCTGAAGGACTTGCGGGAGGCATCTCAATTCCCCCTCCCCCACTATTTCCTCTTTCCCGAAAACCTTCATAGCCTTGCCGCCTCTCCTACATCCTTCTTCTTCTAGAGTTGCCAACCTCCAGGTGGGTCCTGGAGATCTCTTGGAATCACAATAGATCTCCCAACTACAGGGTTGCCAGCTCCAGGTCTCCTGGATCATGGTCTGAAACGTTAACCACTGCACCAGGTTGATTTTCATCGGGTGGCTGCCCAGCAGCAATCAGCCTAGCATAGTGAGTCACACAAGTTAAATGGTAGCAGGTCACCTGTGGCTGATGCCAGGCCTCGCCCTGATGAGTCCTCCCTCAAAGGCCAAAACAATCCTAGAAAGGGAACTGCTCCTCCCCCTGTCTTTTACTGACAGAAACCAAGGTTCGAAGACTGGCCATACTGTTTCAGCTGTGCACCAACAACCACAGAGGACATTCATTTCTTAACGCTACAGGTCATTCTATTCTTGTAGGGGTTTTAAACCCCTCTGCCCTGCTCTGTGTGTTTTGTTTTAAAGATTTCAGATTTTTCTGAAAAACAAAGGTTTTTTCCAGGTTTGCACAAAAATCTGTCTTGTTCGCTCATGGCTTCAGATTTAAATATCCACAGATCTGGCCATGCTGAGAATGAGACATACCGATGGTGATAAAATCAGACACTAAAGGGATTAAAAAAACCTGTAATACCTTGGTGATTACACCTTTGGTTCTGCCTACGTCTCTTCCAAATGTAGTGCTGTAAATGAAACTACTAACAAAGTATTTTGGGTCAAATATTTTCAATCTCACAATATCTATCTAGTCTTCTTCCTCACCATTAGGCTGTTCTGCTTCATTTTTACTTGCAAAAAAATACCATCTCATATCCTACACTAGCTAGAGTGTTAGCGAATGTTCCTTAATGTAAGAAAAAGACACCTGTAAATTTTATTAAGCCCACCCTCTCATTTTAGTTCTTAAAACTCATTCTAGATTTTAAAGTTACTTTCTAAAATGTATCTTAATTCTCTGCATAAGAATGCTAGAAAACACGGGGCAACAGTTACTACACACCTGCAGTTTACTACTACACCTTGATGGAAAAAAGAAGTTGGTGTAATTTCTCCCTGAAGGTGACCAATTCGCGGAGCTCCATCAAGATTTGCACAAAGCAATAATCCACAGAACACATCACTGCAAAATAAAAGCCAAGAAATGGTCAAGTGGCAAACGTGGTGGTAAAATATTATAATGAAAAAGGCCTTCATAAAAAAAAATCAGTGAGTGGCCAAACTTCAATTGATTTTAATGAAAGGGATTAATGCACAGAACAGCTGTTATTGTGAAAAAATGGTAATACTACATAGAGTTGGATCCAGTTAACCATCAGTGGAGGTGTTAGTGGATGTTGATTCTGGCCCTTTCCCCTCTCTGTAGTAATCCCTTTGGATTACAGGAAAATTAGATTTCTAGAGTTGCAGGAACTACACAGAACAACAGCCATGCAGGTCAGGAGTGGATGTAGTGAGGAAAAAGAAGGGGGTGAAACAGCCTTTCCTTCCATTTGTGAAGCTGCAACTTGTGGAGCAGAAAGGAAAGTGATGGCCCTTCTCCCTTCTCATTACAATTCCCCAGAAATACTTGACTGCTTGTTCATGGGGGTTCTGTGACCCCAGGAATCAACTTTCCTGAGCCAGAACAGACTGTTAGGGGACAGGAATGCTGATGACACCACTGGTTCCAACCCAATTGATTTTTAGAGCATAATCTATTCAAATCCTTAAGTTTACATGAAGACTTTTTAGGGCTTGAACTTAATAATAATAATAATAAATTTTATTTGTATCCCGCCCTCCCCGCCGAAGCAGGCTCAGGGCAGCTAACAGGACATGGTATACACCACTTTACATCACAGCACAGAAGTCAAAGTACTGCAGACCAACAAAGCATTTCCTAACAGTAGAAAGAACTACAACACAATGGTACAGACTTATACCAGGCGAGGACGTAATTCAAGCACGTCCTGAAGGCAGCAGATGATGGTTTTATGAGCCATACACTGCAATTCTCAAACAAGCAGAATCATCCAGTAATTTGATACCTCATCTAATACAGAGTGTTATATCCTAAATTGGAAACTGAAATGCAGAGCATGCAGGATAGGAATTTAATATAGCACTCTATTGCAGTAAAATACACAGTGTTCTACTGCTAGGCAAGCAATTCCAAAGTCTTTAGAGAAGAAGAAACATTCCCAGCCTACCTCAACCATTTCTGGGACATCATTAGCAAATAATGCTATGGAATGGAGAGTCACAAAAGCAAGTGGAGAAAGTCTCAGGGATCAAAAGAAGGAAGTGGCATAACATCTGCGCTGATCTCTGAGCTGACACAGAAACTGGGCAAGTTTAACTATCTGCAAAATGCTTTGATAATCTGGAAGGCTAAAAGTGCAATCCTATGCAGACTTATTTCAAGGCACTAACACAGTTTAGTGATACTACACAGAATTGCATTTAAGAGTAGCAAGAATTTCTAACCATGCCATCACAACAATTCTAAAAAGGTAAACTTACTGTTTGTTGCATGGAATCCATTTATCTCCATCCTTGCCACAGTTTCCTTTTATAGTACCTTCTGTGTTAAGCTTCTCATAACAGTGTTTATGCGAACCTGAAGCCTCTAGTGAAGTAAATAAGAATGCTAATTTCTACAAACAGGATCAGTCAAGCAAAGTCTTCTCTTACTCAATTACTCAAACAGGATCAGTCAAGCAAAGTCTTCTCTTACTAGAATCTATTCAAAATAATATGAAGTGTTGCTATTCCAGAGTGATGATCTCAGACAAAAAAATTTCAAATTTGCTCATTCATCAGAAATCTGGAAAAGGATCTTGTTTGCTACTGCGTGTATACATGCTGGGTAAACATGAATTTCCTAACAGAGAGACAGTACTTAGGAATTTTACTCCAAGATATAAGATGAAATGGAAGGGTCAGAAAAGAACCATGGGAGATCCTGATTTGTTAAAATCAGATTGTGTTTGAGTTGTAGTAAGCAATTGTATTTCTTGAACTCTTCTCTAGCAAATCACTTCTGTTCCAACTCATAGCCCAAGCATCCATTTAAAATGGTGCATGTTGAACACTTTCTCCAATTTACTTGGACGACCAGAAGTTTTCTGAACTTGTTCCTATTTGATATTCCTTAAGATATCTTTGCTCAGACATTACAAAAATCTTTTTAATTGGAGTAATTTTTAATTACTATGTATCTATATAGATATCTATATAGATACTATGTATCTATAACATTCTTAACTGATGTGTTACATTATCTGCTGAGTTAACAGAAAAACTTTAATTGTAGACTTCAGACAACAAACACTTCTAATTCCATTTTGGCATAAATACACAACTGCTAGTAACATGCATTCATAAGTTCAAAGAGTTTGGAGCTCTTGTATAAAATTATTTCGTTTCTTGGGAGTTGAAAAAAACTGATCTTGGGACAGGAAGAATTCTAAATGAGTTGAAGATAGTTGCAATGCCCCCTAGTGTACAGTACAGCATAGTGAAATCAGTATTCTCAAATACTGGATTAGGAGGCTCAGTACAAATGATAATTATTTTGTGACGGGATTTATCAGGATATATTTGATAGAATGAATCAGTCATCTCACAATGGGTCCATATATTTTTGCAACTTTGTATTTTATCATATATAACAACGCAAAAATGAAGTACTTACACCACCACTACCACCACTCATCCTTACTACCATGATTTCTTAGAGCCATCGTTAAAGCAAGGACCTGTTCTATGAAGTCACACCACTGCTGGCTGGGCCTGAGTTAAACTCTTCTGACACTGCCAGACAATCTGCTAGGGCTGTTTTTTCCCCAACCACTGGTACTGCAAGAGGTAATGGAATGATTACTTCTCATGTGCTGATGCTCAGACGGCCTCCTGAAGTGAACTAGGGTCTGAAGGGTGCTTTCTACTGCTGCTTCAAAGATACAACGGCAGTTTCATTAAAAATACCCTCTCACTCTCATGCAGAAGTGTTATTTAAAGGGAAACAATAGCTTTCTTAAAATGACATACTTCTGTTTCGCTAAGGAAAAAAGGCTATTGCTTATGTGCATGAAGTGGAGGGGGAAGGAGCAGGGTTTCCTTTTGTGACTTCAGTGTCAAGGAAAACCAATGTTGCTTGTGCTGGACTGCTTCCAGCTTCTGTCATGGGAGCAGCAAAATACCTTGAACTGCCTCCAAAGGTAGCCTTTTGTGGAAACTTATATGAACACGTATCCATATACAAAAAAGCAAACATGGATTCATATCAAATATTTTTCTATTACTGACTTTAAATATGTTTGGAAGATTCTGTGAAAGATCACACATAGATCTGTCTCCCATCATAGGCTGTATCTAGCTCATCACAGTCCCCAATAACAGGCTGTATCTAAGTTTGCAGCCTGATTTGGCATGTGGCCATGGAAAGATGCCACCATCTTTCCATGGCCAAATGCTAGATCAAGCTAGAAACCTACTTACATATACATATTTTTCCTTAGCATCCATACCTTAGAACTCCTGTGCAGTGCAATTTCACCTGAAAGCGTTATTGACTGCAAAAATAGTAATGCGAATAAGAAAGAAATGCAGAGGAATAAAGCATACTTAAATCAACATACTTGTTCCCCAAATGTATTTGCACTGATTATCTCTCGATTTGCACTCTCCACTGTAGCAACGTCCCTAAATTAAAAAAAACCAAATCAATAAATATTTGTACATTTTCCTTTTTCCTTAAAAGCCTGACATTGAAATAAAAGAGTCCACCTATACAAAAGGCAAACTTTTTTTTCCTACACAGGTGTGATCCTTAAAGGATATGGCATTACTTTGCATTGCTTCCCACAAGGAAGCAACACTCAAATGAGCTTTCCCTTGGGAAGAGAGCAAACTGGAATCTTATAGGCTATTATATGTGGGATGGGTAACAGTTTGCATGCCTATACCATGCATTTTAAAGTGCTATAAACTGATGCAATGCTAATCCTGCTTCAGCCAGTGCAGGCTCTAAGACTGAATGTGCTCAGGGCAATCAGACTGCAAATGGCCCAACTCTATCAGCGCAATCCTAAAGAGAGTTACACCTGTCTAAGTCTATTCATTTTAAAGGGTTTAGACTGGACTAAGTCTCTTTAGGATGGTACTGTATGTGTGCAACTGTGTCCAGTGATTATTACTGGATAATATTACAACACACACATTCAATATCAAGTGAGAAATGTTTTAAAGACTTTCGTACCTGACTTGCATCACAAGGAAATCCATCTTGCTTATGAAGATTTGGTGGGCACTGAAAAAAAATATTTGCAACATTTTGAATTATGGGTCAATAACCAGCATATTGAATATACTTTGGCATATGCAGACAAAAGAAGATAACACCAAGAAAGTAAGGCAGAAGAAATGCTATGAACGCTGCCTTATAATATTTAATTTACAGGTTAGACAAGAGGGCAAAATGCAAGAATATATCAGGGAAGGAAATCTCATTCCCTTCCTCAGTTGCTGTTGCCTTCTCCTTCAGGTCACTGTCTTCCTTCACCCCCAACTCCAATCTTTGCTCTTCATCTCTGTCCACATCTGCCCCACTTGCTGTTACTGTGTTCTCTGTGAAGTCCTAAGTCCAAAATCTGCCAAGGTCCTAAGCTACATTTCCCAAAAAGACATTCTGGAAGCATGGTCAAACTCCAGGGTCTCTCCCCCCTACCTGGATGTCTGTGTAGTTGGTAACTTAATATTCACAGACAAAGGAAAAGGCAACAGATATAGAAGACAGAAATTTTAAATTCACTAGAAGAGCAAAACTGTGTACAATATCATGTGAACTGCACTTGCCAGCTTTTTTATATTAAGCAAGACAGCAAATTTTAGGCATAAGAGTACTGGAAAAGGTGCTTTAATCTTTCCCCCTCCTTATCTAGAGCCATCTTTTAAATTCTGAGTTGCTGCAGAAAAGAAAAGGTCTGTACTGTTCTAAAAAAGCGGGAATACATTAAAATAATTTAATTACCTGGCCAGAGTCTCCAGTGCAGATCTCTGGAATATCACACTCATTTACAGGGCCTCGACATTCCATGCCTCGTGGAAAAAACTAGAAGTCAAAAATTTATAGTTAGGAATGATAATGACTCACAGAAAGTTCAAGTTCAAGCATTTAGGCTGTTCTTTAAAACAACTATCACTTAAAGAACTAGTACTCAAGTCAGGATGCTTTTGGGGTTTTTTTTTCATTTTTAATGTCTGGGGACTTTAAAGATCTGTCCATCTACTTATTTTATCTCAGTAGGAAACAAACAGGTTACTCACCTGTAATTGATGATCTTCGAGTGGTCATCTGTGCAGTCACACACATGGGTTTTCCCGTCAGGACGAACCCTACCTCGGAGATTTTAAAAGCTAGCCTAGGCGTTATTTTTGGCGCGCACTCCCTTTCGCTCTGGGGAGCAGGCATCCACTGCGCATGCCTGGAGCGAGAGGGAGGCGCCCCACCCACTCAGTTTCTTTCCCCGCCGCTGACATAATAGGTGAGCGGTTGTATAGGACCAGTAGCCAGCAGCGGGGATGGCTGGGCGGGCGTGTGTGACTGCACAGATGACCACTCGAAGATCATCAATTACAGGTGAGTAACCTGTTTATCTTCTTCGTGGTCTCTGTGCAGTCCCACACATGGGTGACTGATAAGCTGACCTGCAAGGTGGTGGGTGCTGGCACTAGAGTTGGAGAAAAGAATAATGCAAAGGTTAGTGCAACACAGTCAGCACAAAACAGGCTACAAGGCGAGCAATTACTCACCAAGCCGAGACCGCCTCCTTAGTCAAAGATGGAGCGGAGCACTGCCTGTCCGAAGGATGCATCTCGCCTAGCACGAACGTCCAAAGCGTAGTGCGTGGCGAAGGTCGAAGGGGAAGACCAGGCGGCAGCTGCGCAAATGTCCTCCATGGATACACCCCTGGCAAGGGCAGATGACGTTGACAAAGCTCTTGTGGAATGAGCTCGTATGGCAGATGGGACTGGTTGCTTTGCGAGTTTGTAGCACAGCTCTATAGCAGCAACCAACCATTTTGACAGTCTCTGTGTAGAAATCTTTTTTCCTTTATTAAGGCGGCCGTAAGCCACAAAAAGTCTGGAGTCCGTACGGAACGATGCTGTTCTATCTATATAGTAAGCGAGTGCTCTTCTAACATCTAGACAGTGTAGAGCTTCTTGACCTTTGTCCGTAGGACGTTGGAAAAAGGCAGGTAAGGTTGTGATTCTGTGTAAATGAAATGCGGAAACTACCTTGGGTAAGAAGGCAGGGTCTGGCCGCAACACCACCCTATCGTGGTGAAAAATGGTGTAAGGCGAGTCCGCTCTGAACGCACAAATATCACTTGCTCTCTTAGCAGAGGTGAGTGCGACTAATAGTGCCGTTTTCCATGAGAGAAGGTGAAGCGGTATCGTAGCCATAGGTTCGAAAGGCAGTTTTACTAGTTGGCTTAGCACTAGCGATAAACTCCAGCTAGGATACATTTGCCGCAATGGTGGGTGCAAATGTAAGATTCCTTTTAAGAAGGATTTCGCAGCAGGGTGTGAAAAAACAGTCCGACCCTGTACATGCGGGTGAAAAGCTGAGATTGCTGCAAGGTGCACCTTTAAAGATGAGTAAGTGAGGCCCTTTTCTGACAAATGCAGTGTATATGCCAAGATTTGAGGTATGGAAGCCGAAAAAGGTCTGAAGTTATGCTTGGTAGCGTAGATGGAAAATCTTTTCCATTTCATGGAGTATGACTTTCTCGTTGATGGTTTCCTCGCATTTAAGAGAACATGTCTTACTCCTTCAGGAAAGTCTGAGAACATATCCTCCAAGCCGTTAAGCGAAGCCTGTTCGGGTCGTGATGGAGAACCCTGCCGTTCTGCTGAGACAGGAGGTTCTGTGCCAGAGGAAAGTGATGGTAAGTATTTTTCGACAGAAAGAGGAGGGTTGTGAACCATGGCTGGCGTGGCCACCATGGCGTCACTAGAATGCAATCTGTGTTGTCTAGTTGAATTTTCTGTATGCATCGTGTTATCAGTGGGAAGGGTGGGAATAGGAAGTGTAGTGGACCGGTCCATGTCTGTATGAAGGCATCCCCTGCAGACTGTTGTGAGGGCGGACCTCTCATAAAAAAGATAGCACATTGTGCATTGTCTGGTGCAGCAAACGCATCTATTGAGGGGGTTCCGAATTTCCGGAATACGGGTAGAAGATATGACCTGTGGAGTGACCACTCGTGGTCGTTGATGAGATATCTGCTCAGCCTGTCCGCTTGAGCATTCTGGACGCCAGGAAGATGTACCGCAGTGAGATGGATCTGGTGAGCAATACTCCAGTGCCAAAGGTGCATTGCTCTTTTGCAAAGACGGGTGGATGCAGTCCCTCCTTGCCTGTTTATATAAAACACCGTCGCCACATTGTCTGAAGCAATTTGTACATGTCGGCCTTGAAGAGATGGGAGAAACGATTTTAAAGCTCTGTGAACAGCTAGAAGCTCTAAACAATTGATGTGGAGCGACTGTTCGTACGGTGTCCATTGCCCCTGGACAGTGAGTATGTCGAGATGGGCTCCCCAGCCCCACCTCGAGGCGTCTGTTGTAACTACTGCTGATGGGCTTGGCCGTAAAAATGGCATTCCTGCAAGCAGGTGAGCTCGTACTGTCCACCATTCGAGTGAGGGGAGGATGTGGTTTGGAACAGTGAGGACGGTTCTTTGAGACTGGCGTTGGGGCCGAAACGCACGGACGAACCAGATTTGCAGGGTTCGCATGCGTAGTCTTGCGTGTGTTAAAACTGCAGTCGTAGCTGCCATAAGTCCTAACATGCGCTGAATGTTGAAGGCCGTTTGTTTGGGTTGTTGTATTATTTGTGTGGCCAGTGTCTGAATGGAAGATATCCTGTCTACAGGGAGGTATGCCTTGTGGTCCGTGGTGCACAAGCGAGCCCCTATAAAATGGATGTCTTGAGTTGGGGTCAGGTGTGACTTTTGTTGATTGACCTGGAGGCCCAGTTCTGCTAAGAGCGCAAGTGTCATTGAAATGTCCTTCATCAACTGTGCCTTTGAAGCTCCCGCGAGGAGCCAATCGTCTATGTATGGATAGGTTGCAATTCCGCGTTGTCTGAGGTATGCCGCAATTACCGCCATACATTTCGTGAACATCCGTGGTGCTGTGGAGAGTCCGAAGGGTAGGGCTCGGAACTGGTAGTGGTTGCTGCCCACGGCGAAACGCAGGAACTTTCTGTGGCATTGGTGTATTGTCAGGTGGAAGTATGCGTCCTGTAAATCTACCAGTGCCATCCAAGAGTTCCGGGGGATTAAGGGCAGAATCGATTGTAAGGTGATCATTCTGAATTTTCTGTGACGGATGAATTTGTTTAGGGCTCTTAGATCCAGAATCGGACGCTGTCCCCCATCCCTTTTGGGAACTAGAAAGTACCGGGAATAAAATCCGGTCCGATGGTACTGGTCTGGGACAGGCTCTATAGCCGCTTTGGCAGTTAAGGTGTCTATTTCTTCCTGAAGGGAAGGGGATGGGGGAGTTGAAACAAAATGATGTTTTGTTGGTGGTGTTTGAAACTCTATCGAGTAGCCTCTCAAAATGATGTTTAAAACCCATTTGTCCGTGGTTATTTGTTGCCAGCTCTCGTGAAATGGAAGAAGTCTGGAAATGTGTTGAATTGGTAAAGGTAGAAAGTCAAAGAGACTGCTTTGATGAAGACGCAGCCTTTTTAGGTGGTTGTGGTCTCTGCTGTCTCTGGTTAAAGGATTGCTTCGGAGGAGGAGCCTTACGTTTCCAGTATTCAGATTGTCGAGGAGATCTGGAACGTTTAAACGGCGTTGGTTTCCATGTTCTGGGCTTATAGCTCTGCTGTTGTTGTTGCGCTACCCCGAGCCTTTTTGCTCGTTTGCGGCTGTCGTCCACGGTGGTAAGAATATCGTCTGTTGTGGCATTAAAGAGACCTTGGCCGTCGAAGGGAAGGTCTTCGATTTTGAATTTAAGATCAGGTTGCAACGAAGAGGACCGAAGCCAAGCGTGTCGTCTTAGGGCAATTGAGGCAGCCATCGCCTTAGAAGTGCACCCCACAGAGTGGCGGATAGTATTTATCTGTTGCTTTGAAACCCTGTTGAGCTCCTGTAGCAGCTTGTAGGCTTGTTTCTGGGAAGGTTCAGGTAGGGCAGAGATGAGCGTATTTAGTTGGGAGGAGATATTGTGGGTATACGCGGCGAAGTATGCTAAATAATTGTTGATTTTGGCATTTGCCGTAGAAATTGAATACATTTTCCTTCCCAGAGTGTCTAATTTCCTGCCTTCCTTCTCAGGAGGTACAGGGTGACGAGTCTGTTTAGATTTAGAAGAAGAATGAACTATCAGAGAGTTCGGGGCTGGATGGCTAAATAAAAATTTCGACTCCGTTGCTTGGATCCTGTAAAGAGATTCAATTCGTTTTGAAGTCGGGGGAATAGATGCTGGGTTGTCCCAAGCTTCTTTGATGGCCTCTAGGTGTACCGGTAACATCGGCAGAAAGGAACCAGCAGGTAAATCTGAGTGCACCAAGTCGTGTACCACGTCTGTTACCTTGGGTGCATCTGAGGTAAGGGTAACGTTAAGTGCAGAGGCCATGTTGGCAATCAAGTCCAAGTATGTCTTTGCCCCTTCGGAAGGTGACAAATCCGCGGGTTTGGCGATATCCGAGGCAGGGGATCCAGGGGACATCGACTGTATCGAGTCCGATGATTGTGCGTCGGATTCGGCATCAGAGTCAGGTTCGGGTGCCGGTGGGTCCGGTCTGGTTGGAGTCGTGCTTTTAGGTCTGGTTGGACTCGTGCCTTTAAGCTTAGAAGTCGAAGTGGAAGGAGTCGGAGATGGCTGTTTTGTTAGTTGCTTACTCCGTTGGACAGGAGTCGCTTCCTTGGATTGGTTCCTGTGGTAATCGGTACGGTACCGAGAATGGTGGTAGCCGCAACATGGATGGGAATCCATTGATGGAGACCTCGAAGCGTAGTGGCGTCGTCTCGGGGACATAGATGGAGACCGAGATCTCGGGTTGTAACGATAGCGGTCCCTCCCCCTACTAGGGGATCTCTCCGGGAAACACGTATGATGGTACCGATGTCTCTCGATGCTGGGGGACCTGGCTGGGAACCGATGGGTATCAAAGTACCTATAAGCGTCATGTCTGTATTGGATGGGATTCGACATATCGCGGAACGACCTAGGGTTGATGTGCTGTTGAGTCCACTGCAGCGGGTCTCGGATCTTCTCCAGCGAAGGGTCTGGTATGGATCCTTGTAGAGAAGGGGATCGGGACGGAATCGGAATAACCTCTTCCATCTGCTGATGCGGTGATTCCGTAATCGGGGTGGTCAGTTCCTGGGTATCGGATCCGGGTGTGGAGGGCTCACATTGTCTGTCAGGCTCGTGGGCTTTCTGTTGTTCCGAAGACTTGTTCGGGTCGGTAGGTTTTCTCGAGTCCTTCGGGTCGGTAGATTTTTTCGGGTCCTTCGTATCGGTAGGTTTCCTCGAATCCTTCTGGCCCTTCGGATCGGAGTGCTTGTGTTTCTTAGTGTGCTTCCCGCTTTTCGTTTTAGTAGACGCGGCCGTTAGTTCTGACGTTCTCGCGCCGTCGCCGGCTTTCGCGGCATCGCCGGGCTTATGCTTGCTGGGAACAATGGCCACTGAAGCTGCCGACCGTGCGCCGTCTCCTTGGGGAGTCAGGAGGGGAGGCGACTTACTTACAGAAGAAGATTGAGACATTTCAGGGTGAAGCACAGATTCCATAAGATGGCTTCTTAGTCTAGCGGCTCTGTTTTTGCGCGCCTGTTTGCCGAATTGAAGGCAATGCGCACAGGCGTCCACTTTGTGGGTTTCTCCCAAGCGGAATAGGCAGAGCGAATGTCCGTCTGATGTAGGGATTTTCGCCCTACAACGCGAACACCTTTTAAAGGTTATTTTACTGTCCCTTCCTTCCATACGCCCGGGAGGGGGGGGGGTAGGGGAAGGGAGGTCTGAGGTAAAAGCGGGGAAGATATTTATGCTTTTTTTTTTTTTTTAGAGAGTATAAGAAAATAAGAAAAATAGCGAGGGAAATAGAATAAAGAGGAAACGTGAAGAAAACGGAGGCTAGATGTTTGAGGTAAACGAGGAGCGCAGCGAGGTAAGACTATCCCGGGCGGCGGTTGGAAAGAAACTGAGTGGGTGGGGCGCCTCCCTCTCGCTCCAGGCATGCGCAGTGGATGCCTGCTCCCCAGAGCGAAAGGGAGGGCGCGCCAAAAATAACGCCTAGGCTAGCTTTTAAAATCTCCGAGGTAGGGTTCGTCCTGACGGGAAAACCCATGTGTGGGACTGCACAGAGACCACGAAGAAGATCCCTGTTTCTCTCCAATTCCTAGTCCAACAGCATACTATAATGGGTTGTAAAGTTTTTGTTAGTGGAAATAGTTGGTAGGAAACATGATCATAAAGAGCAGGCGTGGCCAAACTTGCTTAACATAAGAGCTGCACAGAATAAATGTCAGATGTTTGAAAGCAGGCAGGCAGGAAGGAAGGCAAATAGATGGGGGAGGAAGGGAGAGGTGGAAAGAAAGCAACTTTAAATGCATTCTCCAAGGCCGGCAGGCCGGCTTGGCGAAGTGATTTAAAGAAACAAATGCCTTCTCCAAGATGGCTGATGGGGGCTTTGAGAGCCACACAAAATGTGTGAAAAAGCCAGTTTGGCCACCCCTGATAAATAGGGTCCCTCCCCCCAAAAAGGACAAAAGTTACAGATAGTAAGCTGGATTTCCAATGATGGAAGGGGAAGCAATTTTCATATCAGGTCCCTAGTCATGCCATTCCTAGGGCTGCGCCATCCACTAACAGCAGCATATCGGGATATTTGGGGCATGTGTGGGAAGGTGACAAAGTTGCTTGGGTGTGGTAATTTTCAGTGGGATCCAAGGCAATAAATTCCACTGTATGAGCAGATAGGTAAACATACTGAGGGAAAATAGCAGGGAGCCCTCTTACAATATTCACATGGAGAGAAATAGAGGTTTTGCAGACTGAAATCACCAAAATCCATTTTGGAAAAAGAAGTCTGTTTAGTTAACAAAACCACTTTGAAAGTGTACAATAATGCACTAATTTTATTATTACACATTTTACAGTATTTGAGAAAGTCACTGAGGACCAAAGTACACACTGCTGCAATTGCATGCTCCTTTCCTTTAAATGTTTAAACTCTAAACAAAGCTGCTTAATTTAACTTCATCCCTTACAGCCACCTGCCTGCTCAGAATTAACCCCTCTCCCTGAAATCATTCCCACCTAAGGAGGAAAAAATATGGACATACACATCCCCCTGTTTCTAATCAATTATCATAATAAAATTAAGATATTCCTTCCTACCATAAGAAAAGAAGCTTGGTAGTGGAAAGGTAACAACTGGGGGGGAAAAAACTCACAAGGCAGGTTTCATTGCAACATGGGCCATCGCTGCAATGCGCTCCATTAGACAGCGAGCATTTCTTACAGCAGTTTTCATGGCAATCCTGAAAAAACCCCACAGAATTTATGAATATCCAAAAATCAGAATAAATTAAGTGATACAATCACATTAAAAAGATTAATGGCGGTCAGGGCTTTTGTTGTAGAAAAAGTCCAGCAGGAACTCATTTGTATATTAGGCCACACCCCCTGACATCACCATTGTTGTTTTCTACAAAAAAAAATCATCAGGATTTATTTACATATTAAGCCACGCTCCCTGGCATCAAGCCAGCCGGAACTGCATTCCTATGCGTTCCTACTAAAAAAAACCCGACAGCAATATTCATATACTCATTCACCAAACTGCAAAATACATCAATGCACAAAATACTCCTTATATACTGAATATTTTAGACCTAAGAAGTGAAAAAGATTTTAGTTAGGAAGGAGGATCCAAAGTGCTTGAAACCGTCACATCTCTAAGAATATGTAAGTAGAGGAATTGATGACACTGACACATCTCTCTTCTTATATCATCCCTCCCTACTTTTCTAACAAAAGCCTGGGTGTTAAATTTCTTATTTTGGTGCTAAAACAATGGGTTGAGGACCTAGCCAAAGTGTCTCCCACAGTTCTCCTTCCGGGAATAAATTACTTGGCTACTAGAATTCCACCACACAGCACAAGACTTATAAGGAATGAAACACCTTAACAAAATTATTCTTGAAGCTCTCCTTCTAAGAGATGGTTTAGTATATGAATGAGAAGGATTAGATAATTGATTTTGTGTTTAGAAATACTCTGAACTTACCATTTGGTATCCACAGTCACAGTCTTCTCCCGGTTCTACATACCCATTTCCACACTCAGTGGTATCGAACAACTGGAAAATGCAAATATACAAAGAACCATTATAAATTCATATGGATGTTTCTATTTCTTCTAAAATTGCAGCTGAATGACTATACATCCCAATGTTCCCTCTAAGTGCCAGTGTGGTGAGCAGAAATTCTACCTCATGAGCAAAAAAGCTAGTAGCATTAAAGTTGTAAGCATGTCTAGATTTGTGTAAATTAGTTTTTAGATTACTTCCATAACCTTGTAAAAATCTCAGAATTCTTTTAAATTATATTTAGCTATATTTTAAGACTAACATCATAAGAGAAAACAAAATCATGTCAAATTTCACCTACCTGTTTCCACTATGTTGCTAGACTGTCCACTGGAGAACAGGTCTACCTGCCCCTTTCCACTATACTGGTAGACCTGTCCTCTGGAGAACAGGTCTACCTGCCCCTTTCCACTATACTGGTAGACCTGTCCACTGGAGAACAGGTCTACCTGCCCCTTTCCACTATACTGGTAGACCTGTCCTCTGGAGAACAGGTCTACCGACCCCTTTCCACTATACCGGTAGACCTGGCCTCTGGAGGTCTGCCACCACCCAGTAACTGGCCCAGACAATCACTGGGGTTCAAGGAACATTTCTTCAGCAGTTATGCCTCATAACTGCTACCTTCAAGGGGGATGGGAAGGAAAGGGTTAAACAGCACCTCCTCTTGACTGGTTCTTCACTCAATCTATAGCTGCTTTCCCTCAGAAGAATGCCATCAGGATAAAGTCACAGAACCACACCGAATACATAGTTGTGCCCTACCTTTGTTGGCCTGTTGAAAAGACAGGAACCTCCTCCTCTTCCTAAAAAGCTCTTGTATTCAGCAATGCTGCATTTTGAGAATTTTCTGGGATGGTAGACACTAAAAACAATAAAGATTGAGAAATACACTTCATGATAAGGCACTGAGGAATGTAACAGCCCATGAAATTAAAAAAACACACAATATAGGCTTGCTCAGACAGATATATTTCTAGCTCCACTATGCATAGTGAGGACTCTGCACATTTTTTGCAAACTTAAACAAAACAATACTTTGGTTTTACACTAATAAGGCTTGAGCTTTATGTATAACCATCTTGGGTCAAGCATTATTTTATTATTATTAATTTCAATGCTGTGCATGAACATAAGGTAGGATCCCCCACTCCTGTTCCTGCGCTGAGAAATATGGTTACATACTAGAACACTAATATACACATATATAAAAGTACCAAAAAGCATGATTCTACATTTCTTAAAAGTTATGAAAGTTATTTAAGAAAAAATAGTATTTTTTCCATTGCTGGAAAAATTTTATACTACATATGTTCCTCCAATTCACCTCCATTTCATATGCAGTTTAGAAATTATACTCTGTTGCTCAACCTGAATAGTGACATGGTAAGTATACTAGTGTATATAACTATTTTGCTTTTTCGAAAGCAGACTTCCATCATTAGAAGCTGCAGATTGTTCTGCATATAATATATTATATTAAATAATCTCCTAAATTTTTGTATTCAGATTGGTCAGTTTTATGGAGTGGACTGCATCACTTGCCATAGGTTTATTTTAATTATTTTTACACGCAAAAAAAATGCTAGTATTGAAAAACAGCACTTCTTTTCCATCTAAGTATCCCTTTTCAAACTATGAAAACAGAAACGGACATATGCAATCATCAACCTATCTGGGGATAAGGTTCAGTGTTAATGTATTGTATACGCACCCTAGTAATTATTAGTCTAAACACAGGCTCCTTAATTTGTTCTTAGCAACTCATACACAGTATATAAGCCTTAGGTACTAATCATTATAGCATACCCCGTTTCCTCCATGATGCATCCACCCCAGGATTCTGTGCAGTCACATTCTTCTCAACAAAAACACACAAAAATGAAGAGTAGTAGTTAAAACATAACAACCAGCAACAACCATTCATATAGGGGAGGTGGGCTAATACATAACTTCGTTCCCATAATATTTAAATTATAGAAGCATACCTACCAGGGAGGAGGTACACAGGAACAGAATAAGACATGGGATTCCTGCAAAAATCATTACCTCTTTGATTCTAGTGATCTGCTTGCCAGTGTAAAAGCAGTCTGAGAACCTCTTCCCTTGGGATGTATACTGAAGTCACTTGAGTAATCACCATGCCAATGTCTCAAAACCAAATTTTCACAACATAGCTTTGACTCCCCCAGGCCATATGCAAAATGGTAGATTCTCAAAATGTAAATTAGATTTCTTTATCAACAGAAAAAGTAGACTTGCCTCAAAAGTAATATCTGCCTGCGCTACCATGCTTTAAATCAGGGGCGGAATTCTAGCAAGAGCTCCTTTGCATATTAGGCCACACACCCCTGATGTAGCCAAATATGCAAAGGAGCTCCTGCTAGAATTCCACCCCTGCTTTAAACACAAGACAAAAGTAAAGTTCATTTTTATAGCCTTGCACTGGAGCAAATGTCAGTATGCGCTATTCTAATGATTATTGTATTCACAGAATATCCTAGAATCAGGCAAAGTAAATATAAAAGGGAGACATTAAACTAGCGTAAGAGTCAGCACATTTATAGAGCCATCCTAATTGGATTTATACCTATTTGAGCCCAATGACTTCTATGGACTTAAAGGTGCAAATCTACCTAGGATGGTACTGCTTGTGTGATCTATATAACAATTACTATCTGTACTTACCACATGTACATTAGGGGTAAAAGATGTGTGAGGGAGAAATCACATGCTCCCTCCACTAGGATGACCAGCCTGCTCGGTTGCAGCATCCAGCTGCTTGGCTCCACCGCAGTGGAGGGGGGCTGTGGCAGATTCCATTTTCCATGCCTCCACCCTCCTCCTGCTTCTCCTCCCTGCCTACTGGCCTGCATGAAAGAGGTGGAAGCAGCAGGGCTGACATACAGCAGCAGTGCCTGAGCTGACACCAAAGCTGTCTCCTCCACTCTCTCCAAGCCCAGATATTATTCCTCCATTTCCCCCCACCCATATATTTGTAGACCTGGATAGTACTCTCTCAATCTGGCCCGTTCCCTGGTTCTATCTATACACGAGGCCAGGTTCAGTATTAGATAGGACATTACAAGCAGGGAACATCCAAAGGGATGTGGAGACATCTCATTTCCCCCAATATTCCCCTCCCCACACAATTTCCTTTTCCCCTCCTCCCAGCAGCTCCCATATCCTCTCCCATTTCTGCTTCTCTTCTCCCACCCACCAAATCTATCTTTTATATGCTCCTCCATCTCCATCTTATTATTTACCTCATTTATACCCCACTGGGGAAGGCAATGGCAAACCACCCTGTAAAAAGTCTGCCAAGAAAATGTCATGATGTAACATCACCCCATGGATTGGTAACAGCTCAGTGCTTGCACAGGGGACTACACCTTTACTTTTCCCCACTCCCAAATGCAATCCCCAGCCTACATAATTCTCTTCTCCTTCATTTAATCCTCACAACAACCTGGAGGTATAGTAGGCTGAAAGTGTGTGACTGTCTCAAGGACACCCAGCAAGCTACCATGGCAGAGAGGGGATTTGAACCTGAGTCTCCCAGATCCTAGTTTGACCTCTGACTGGCTCTCAGTTTTCCCACCTTCCTTCCCCCTGGCAGCCTCTCTCTGGGATAATTCCTGTCAAACTGCAGAAGTCATATGGCAGCAAGTCACTCCAGTGAGTTTCATGGCATCCGTAGCTGGCCCAGCTGAATTGCACAAGTTGCGCAGTGGCTGTAGCTGGGCCTAGGCAAGTTGCATATCATCAAGTTGTTGAGTTGCACAAAGTGTATGTGTTACCCAGACCAGTTAACATGGTGGCTGCTGTAGCAAAGTAGCAAGTTGTCAGGTGGATGTCACTAGGCCTGGGCGAGTCATGGAAGTTGTATGGAAAGCATGCTGGTTGGTGCCAGGCCAGGCCCCAATGAGTTCTCCCTCCAGGGGAGGGGGTAAGGGAAGCAGAGGTGGACTGGGAGGTCAAAACAGCCCTCCCTGAACTCTCTGTGTGCATATCTGTTCCATTTTCCCCCCTGCAAACCTGGGGTTCTTCTCAGATTTGCACAAAGACTTGTCTTGCCAGTTCATGGCTCCAGTCTCTGGATTTATGTATCCACAGATGGAGTCATTTAGAGAATTAGGTATACTGATGGTTTGATACAAAGTTATGATTATACAAAATTATACAAAAGTTTTGTAAAGTCAGTCTAACAAAGAGAACAGAAGGAATTCAACACAAACTACATACTTGGTTTTCTGGCTCCCGGTTCCCACTGTATTCCTAAATTCTGAGCCAGACTTTGGGACAGTTCTTGTGCCATTGCCCAGGGAAGACCATACTGTTGGAAACAGAAACATAAAACTAATAAGGATTATTGCAATTTAGACTGCAAATCTTCTGTTTTACTATTCATTCTGTGAGGAATTTGACCCAGACCCTTAAACATACTTAGTTGGAAATAAGTTAGACTAATCTAAATCAAGTCTGCTTCCTGTACAGTAAAATAAATGGGAGCATTTGTTCTGTTCATTTCAAGGAAAAAGTATTAATTTATTTTCCTTAGTTATGATCCAGGAATTCACAAGCTGAGATTTATCAGTCTATAATTATTACAGTATCAGAAAGAACAACGTTTTGACATCTCTCTTGAAAAAGAATGTGGATGTGTCCATTCAAATGCAAACAAAATGAGTTTAAACAAATAGCGCAGAAAACTTCTTTGGTGGCTATGCATTTGAGGTTAAGCTTTTGATTCCCAGCTACGGTCAAAGGGCATTTCTGCAGAAAGGTTTCTTGCAGATTTTCAGCAAAGGTGTACAAATCACCAGTGCACTGATGAGCAGATTCAGCACAGGTTGCCCACTAACCATTATGCCAAGTTGGGACCAGTAGCCCAAAATGCCCACATCAGCTAAGTACCTTCCTCTCACAACTGGTTTTGCTATAACATTACTACTGGAAGTGATGCCTAGAAGCGATCTACAACTGGGAAGAGGTATTAGTTACAGAAGCCTTGCCTTCCCCCTTCAAGCAGAACAATCTCTTCACTTTTACAAGAATTAAACCACAAGGGGCCATGAAGGAAAGAGCCCAGCAAAAAAAGAAATAAAGAGAAAGTTTATTTTAAATCTAAATTCCAAGAACAAGGTTTGATACTGAAATATAACAGAAAGATCCTAGGTAACAGCTCTGAAAATAGCAATGATGTAGGATGCATTTGAAACAGGTAAATTTTTCTGTGTTGTGGCAATCCTTAAATGCTTGAAGATTATTGTTTGTTATTGTTATTTGTTTTGCTACTGAAGAATATATTGAATACAGGAGCTGCCACATACTTCTAATAAGCCTGCACTAACATCAAAAAAAAGGGGCAAATAGCTTTAATCAATAATCTCTCAGGCTATGGTCTTGCGAAATTCCTATGCATATTTGGGGATTCTGAAAACCATACAAAAAGTTTCCTTTAAAAAGGCGGAGAATGTTTTCATTACCAACCCCCTAAAGCCATTAAAAGAGAAAGGTTACCTCATTGACACCAACACCTCGAGGCACAGAACACACTCCTCCAAAATAACTCAGACTACTCCTTTTATAATGAAACGTCACATTCCTTAAGAAGAAAGTAATAATAACAATAATAAAAGATTTCTTCATATAGCAAACTATAGCAGCATCTCTCAAATGTCTGAAAGAACTCCATCACATAAATTAACATTATCACTACCTACTCACTACTGGAGAGCCAGTTTGGTGTAGTGGTGAAGTGCGCGGACTCTTATCTGGGAGAACCGGGTTTGATTCCCCACTCCTCCACTTGGGTCAGCCATAGCTCTGGCAGAGGTTGTCCTTGAAAGGGCAGCTGCTGTGAGAGCCCTCTCCAGCCCCACCCACCTCACAGGGTGTCTGTTGTGGGGGAGGAAGGTAAAGGAGATTGTGAGCCGCTCTGAGACTCTTTGGAGTGGAGGGCGGGATATAAATCCAATATCATCATCATCTTCTTCTACTCAGGGGAGAACAAATTATCAAAGCTAAATTAATCTACAAAAATGGTCAACAAGTGCAATGGGGTCTATTCCTCCACCTCTGTAATAGATCCCTTCACCATAGATTCATTCATTTCTGAGGCAAGGTTTGGAGTAAAGCAATGAAAAGGGGAAATAACATTATCACACAAGCCCAGTTCCTAGTTCTCCTAGCTTTTAAGCCAGTCATGCTGTTTTCCTCCTGCTTCCTTTGTATTACAGGATTTCTGCCACTAATGAATCTTGTAAGACTGTGTCATGTCTTCCTACAGGAAATTTAGGCTACTTCTGCAGGACTCAGTGCCATATGCCACTTTCCAGCTCACCACCCTCTTTCAACCCTAACCTACTGAGAGCACTTCATGCAGACTCCCTGCAACGGTGGGTCCTCTCCCTCCACTGAAGCTGTTGCCCAGCTGCACAAAGTGGAAGGACAGGCTTCTATTCCAAGCTGTATGTCAATAAATACTACTGTCCCAGGAACAAGGAAATCACATTAGCAGTTGTGAAAAAGTGCATCATTTGCCCCATTTTGCTGATCCCATCTACATAGCTATACTTGTAAACTACCTACACTTGTAAACTACCTACACCATCTTCTGCATTGTTTCCTGCTACTACTACCACCTTGGCCTGGAGATGGCTTGGGCTTAACTCCTCCTGCAGACCTCCACTCCTGCCCACAGACAGTATAAAGACCTGCAATCTGAGAGGCCGCCGACTGCCAGCTTTTCTTGTTGTCTCTTTAGGTGTCTTTTACTGATATTCTATTTTTTCCCACTTTGGAATTTTGTAATAGTAGGGCTATGAACAATGAACGTTCTGATGTAGTATTCTGAGTGATTATCTTAGATTTCCTATGAATATAAAGTCTGAGTTCTGTGTTGTAGGCGAAAACACCATATAAATATGCTAAATAAATAAAATACTTTTGTTAATATCTCTGTTGCATTTTGGAATGAAATGCAGACACAAACATTTGCTAAGCTGGTATATATTTTGTAGCTTATTTTCCTCTATTATGATGTTTTTATTTTTTCAGTGACAATTACAGCCATAAGCAGGATTTGAGGTCTCTCTAGATAGGAATAAGTAGATAATTAAGGGGTTGATCTTCTAAGACTCCTTTAGTCTAGAAACTGTTATTTCGAGCTGTCAGCGGTCTGGGTTATGTTCTATGCTTTTATACTGGGCTAGATTTAAGTTAATATCTTTTATTGTTTTGTTTTTCAAACCGCCTGGGGCATGTGACTGGAGAGGCAGCATAAAAAAATTCTCACTGCATAAAAGAGAGAGTGGAGCAGGGACCTTCAAGAAAAGGTGCAATGTGCAAAAACATTACAGCTAACTGACGATACATACGAGAGAAGGTGAACAGCATCAGCATGCTGCTTGATGTACTGCTGTCGGTATCGGGAAAAATCATGAAGCATCTGCCTCGGGTCAGGGCGAATAGTGATACGATCCCTGTCAGACCAGGTTTCAACAGCAACCAAAACCACCCTTGTGTTCAGTTGCTCCTTGTAAATCTGAGGGATAAGACATGACAGGCACAGGAGTAGAACACTGGGTCAAACATGCACAATCAGCCAATTAGTCAGTGGAAGGACAAAAGGGGTCAAAGGAAGAGGGAAACATGGGTATATAATTAGCCAATATATCTCTTAAATTTCTTTAAAATCAGTCAGTTTACATTAAATCAAACTGTACACTAAATTGAGTCATACAGAAGTAACAGAATGTCTTCCTAATGTATACATTCAGAAGATCCATGCAGATATTTTCACACATATACTTGTGTGTATTATCTCATTAACTTGTTGTCATGAACTAGGTATAATGTAAAAACCTCCAGAAAGAGGTCATGGAGCTTCCTGCTCTCCTTAGTTTACTGTAAGGAGGTTGAACAGCTATTCCAGAGACCACTCAAGGGAGCCTGGACAAAGGAATAATAGCAGCACCCTGTTGGTGGGGGCATAAGGTGTTTTTAGGTTGCTTTTAATGTTTTATATATGCTATTTATTATTATTTTTAGTCAAACTGCTTTTATACTGTTGCTCTGAAGAAAGGCAGGCATATGAATATATTTTTTAAAAATAAATGCATAATTTCTTGCTATGGAAAATAATTGTAAATAACCGTAAATGTGCTGGAATAGATCGTAATAGCAATTATACCTCTTTTTGGTGTAGTGTTTAAGTGTGCGGACTCTTATCAAGGAGAACCAGGTTTGAATCCCCACTCCTCCACTTGCACCTGCTGATGTGACCTTGGGTCAACCACAAGTTTCCCCAAGGCTATTCTGCTCAAGAGCAGTTCTGGGAGAGCTCTCTTAGCCCCACCTACCTCACAGGGTGTCTGTTGTGGGGAGGGGAAGGGAAAGGAGATTGTAAGCCACTCTGAGACTCCTTTGGCTAGCAAAGGGCAGGTTATAAATCCAATCTCTTCTCTTCTTTCTCTTATCACAACATGTATTTGAAATTTCAGAGTCTACAGGCAGACACAGAAGGCACAGTAGTTTAATGGTGCTATTAAATATCTCTAGTGAAAGGAACAGCAGGAGCAGTGGGGCTCACTCCAAGAGCTGCCAAGAGAGGAGTCTTTGTTGACAGAGGGCAAGTGACCAGTGTGCACGGTTTCCTTCAGCAAATGTAAGGCCTCAAAGCTCAGGGCAAGGAAAATCCCAGGTATCAGGGGACCATGGCACTTAGAAATTTCACTGTGGCACCTATTTTCAGCCATGTTTTTATCGTATTGCGTCTCATCAATTCTCAGTAGAAATATAAAGAGTCAGATCAAAGCAGCTGTTCCGCAGGGGAAAAGGGAGAGAAAGAGACGCCACCAAAGTATTTTGAATCAAGGGGAACACATGAACAAAAGCCACATGGGGAGGCACTATAATGAGGGTATCAGACCAAACTGACCACAAACGCTGGCTGGATCCAACCCAATTATCATTTCACATTAGAATGTTTTGTTGTATGACAAACACTATTGACCACTTGAAGGTGTGCAACAAGGCAACATGAGTTAACTGACAGGAGACAGTCCAGCAGCTGTACACCATCATGCCAGGCCAGCCCCTCCCCCCATTCTATTGCTGTCCCACTGACTAGCAGTGTACAAAAAAAGGGAGGTATTTTTTGGGTTTGGGCACACTGAATCCAAAAAATCCCATTATTCCCCAATATTAATGAATCCCAATATTGGTATGGTATTCTGATTCAGGAAATATTCAGGATTGCCAAATATTTTCAGCTCCATTATACTCTACGGGGACCATTATAGTCAATGGTCCTCATAGGCTATACTGGATAATCGAGCTGGGGTTATCTAAGGCTCCGGGGGGGGGGGGGGCAGTTTGAAGTACAGGCAACAAATCTGCAGCATAGCTGCTGGTGCCTCTCCTCTAAAAAAGGAGAGCTGCTCTGAACGTCAATAACTAAATAGTAGCAGAAGAGGCCTTAAAAGCCGTTCAGAATGTAGATGAATAAGAAACAACTGGTTTCTCTAGTATCTGATTGATTTCCAAATTTTAAAAACTTTAATTCTTAAATCTTATTTTCTTTTCCTCTCATTGTCCCGTTTTGTTTTGCTTTAATGATTCCATTTTGTTTGCTGAGATTAATTTACATGCTTCCAGCGATAATATCCCAAAGGCTAGTTAGCAACCTAGCACAGCTGCCAATTTTGAAGATAATTATCGGGCCAGTTTTTTAGTCCTGGCAGTTTGTAGATGGATAATAAAATCCTACTAAGTGATATATGGCCAATTTTGCATTGTCTATTCCCTATAAGGGTTAAGTTGATATTTGGAAACCTCATTTTGTTACTTAGCCCAAAATGATCCAGTTGAATACGGATCCACTTGAATACAGATTCTGATTAGCTCATATTAAATAAATATAGTTGTCTTAATTCTTTTTTGTGGCTTCATATTTTAGAACCTTATGTTAATTTAACAATGGAAAATTCTAAAGTAACAACGTAAGTATTAGATCAGGGGTGTCAAATTTACAGCCCGTGGGACACAACCGGCCCACCTAGGACTTTAATCAGGCCCACAGCTCTTTCTCCCCCCACCCCCCCGCCCCACACCCTTTGTAGCTCTGAAGCTGCCAAAGTTCCCAGCTCCTTCTGCCTTGTCTTTGCCTGTTTCAGTAGGAAGCTCTTCTGGGCTTGCAAAGCTGCAAAGAAAATGTAGAATGGATTTTCCATTAATGTCTCTGTGCTGAGACAGACTACTCCAGGTTTATCTGGAACCAGAGACCTTAATGAAAAATCCATTCCACATTTTCCTTACAACTTTTGTCTGTGCTGCAATGTATTTCAATGGAGTGAAGTTCGTTTCACTTCCCAGCATTTGTATGACCAATTGAAGCTGTTGCTTGCTGGAGTTGTCTCACTGCAAATAAAGGCCTGATGCTTTGAACCAGTTTGTCTCTGCTGAGTAGACCAGAGAACTGGTGCCTCTAACCTGGGAACCAACAGCCAAAGGGGGATATTACACTGGAGAGCCACTGCCAATCTGTGTAGACCCCAGCCGGGGGGGGGGGGGGGCGCTTGCAATGCCCAGCCATTTCATGTTTTCCTATGCCCAGAGCATTTTATATTTTTGGTTTATATTTTTTGTTTCTGCTGTAATCCTTGTGCTTTTTCTTGGTTTTATTCGACACCCCTGTTAGATATGTATTGTCACTGTTTCTTTGTCTACTAATACTTTTAAAATAGAAATAAAAAAAATCAAGCTTGAGAAAGACTGGACTGGGGGTCCAATTCTATGGGCCCCAGAAGGTGCCCCCAGCCTCCACTGTTTCCAATAGAAGGAGGAAAGGCATTTAAAGGGAACATGACCTCTTTAAATGCCTTTTGCAAGCCATGCCGCAAGTGAACTCCAAAGCAGTGAGTTCACCAGAAGGTGTTGAAGGCAATCCTTTTAAATCCCTTCTCTAAGTAGTGAGTGAGCCTGGAGCTGCAAGAGAGGATCAGCTGGGCCTGACACCCAAATAAAAGCCAGAATAAATTAGGTTTTTTTCAGGTTTAAATAATACCTGGAAAATACCTTATCCACATTTTGGGGTATTTTTTTGGTTCAATTTATGTTGAACACACACCCCTACCAATGACTGCTGGTTAATGAGGTGCTGGGGGGGGGACTGGTGAATGTGTGCACACATGCACATGTGCAAATGCACATACGTATATATGTGTAGATATATGTACAGGAGTCCTCTGTTTGAATGTGTAAGTGAGCAAGAGAAAGAGACCTCTTCTCCCTGGAATGCTCTGAGGGCCTATATTTAAACATGAAATCTCTTATGCACTTTTGTGTTACCTGTTCACAATACATCAAACATAAAATAGACATTTTAGTTCTTGTTTGCACGGCATAAAATTTGTTTAAAGAACACTGGTTTTCTTCCTGCAATCTACATTGGTGCCATCCTAAAGATAAGGAATAATAATAGGATTTCTTTATCTAAAAAGTTCTAAAACTTATGAAGCTTTATTTTAACATCTCTGTTTTCATCTCAGTATCAGCAAACACGCATGCTGTATAAAATGTTATTAGTAACATAGATCATAGTAATACTTACAGCATCTACAAGATTTACCACAGATTTCGCAAAGTTGTTTATGTAAACATGGGCTGATCGATGTTTTTTGAACTAAAAGAGAAAAAAAACATCAATTATATCAAATGTATGTTCTTTGCACTGCTAAAAGGCAGTAGCAGAACAACTGCTGGAAAACAACCAAAAACCTTTCTTTTTTAACTATTAACACAGATTAATTTTATTAAGCTTAATGGCACAAAAAATAGGGTGGAATCTTTTGAAGAATTAAATGCAATAATTGCCCTGCATCCAGAGTTCCCTCTGAGTTAGCGTGAGCTAGCTCACAAATTTTTAGCCTCCAGCTCACGTATTTTGTCTTCGCTCAGGAAGAATGACCCCAGAGCACAATAATTTATTTAAGCAGTAGCTCACAACTTTAATGTCACTAGCTCACAACTTTAATGCAACAGTTCACAAAGTAGAATTTCTGCTCACAAGCAGCTTAGCAGGAACATTGCCTGCATCTGTGTCACTTTAAAGTTATTTAGTTGATGATGACAAACACCATCTGCACAGTATGCTCTCGATCCCTTTCTCAGCTTCAAGTGGAATAACGGTTTTATTGAACCACCTAGAAGTTTAAACCGTTGGAAAGTAGCAAGGTTTTGAGTTACAAAAACTTGTTCATGAGATACTACATGGAAAGAAACATCCTGACATCTGCAGGGGTTGCTGATCCATAAAGCAAGTACAAGCAACAGGCCTCCACATCATTTTCCAAGCCTGTCCTCATCCTGCACTTCAGGGCAAGCAGACAGAGGATTTCAAAAGCAGGACAGGGACTTCCTTCTCTCTTCTAGCAGGCCACTATGCTGCCAGGAGCAGCAACTCTTTGCCATAAGAGAAAATTAAAGCCATATTCTTCTACTGGATTTTCATACTTTGAATGGCAAGGAATTTGAACTATTAATACCTACCTCATTTGTATGCAGAAGCTCACGATTATTAAAACAGATTCAAAAGGATTCAAGCCTATGTTAACAACTGGTCCCACAAGAGCCACATTTCTAAAACCATTAATGCCATTAAACAATTTCTACTATAAAAACTGCAGGATTGTAACACAATCCATTTAATATAAGGGTTTTCATTTCTGAATTATCGTTTCCCTCCTGCAGATGGATGGCTGAGAAAGTGCCTTGCCTGAAGCTATCTTTGGAGTTCAAGACATCCAAGCCAAAGACCTCCTAATCTGCAGTTTAGCTTCTCAAGCACTGAGCTACATAAGGAATTGCCTTGGTAACAAGCATGGGAAAGCCCGACAATTAGATTTCTTCCCCTTAGTGATTTTGGTAGCACAATATTTAGGCAATGAAGTTGCCTCTTAAGGGAGAAGGTATCAATACGGATCCATGAAAAAAATGAATGGATATCAGAGAGTACCTTAAAGAATATGGGAAGGGAGCAAATTAAAGGCAAAGCTGGCCAAAGTGAGTGGAGGTCCCCTGCCCTGAGAGAGGCCACTGCTGCATCAATCATAGCGTTGGAAGGGACCTCCAGGGTCATCTCGTCCAACCCCCTGCACAATGCAGGAAACTCACAAATACCTCCCCCTAAAGTCACAGGATCTTCATTGCTGTCAGGTGGCCATCTAGCCAGGAGCAAAAATTAACAAAAATCCATCAACTTCCATTAGTTGAGGCACAGCACTGCTTCCAAGAGACAGCTTTTCTTGTAGCCTTTTAACAATACAAAGGAACTAACCTGTGAACTGGCGGATTTTGAACACATCTGTAGTCTACCATTGTGCAAATGAGCTTACAGCTGTGCACAATCCCCGATCTTAGCAAACTGTACATACTTCTTAAATTACATCAACAATAACATACACAACAGTTAGTACGTGGACAGAGAATATTTCAATATTGGTTAATAATTACATAACTGGAGAATGTTGAAAAACTCTGTAAACTTACCATTTTGTGATCATTAACAATCATCAGTTCCAAGAATTTCATTTCTTGAAATATGCGTTCTGATGCCTGTAAGATTTTAAAAGCTATAGTTGGATGTTTAAAAAATAAATTCGGTGATGCTCTGTTCTCTTGCCATGAGGCTGCCATGCTGTGTAACTAATTTCAGCTAAATTACTGACACGGGAAAGGCCATCTTTAAAAAAAAAACTAAACACAATTAATACAAAAAAGCTATACTCCAGTGCCAATTTGCTTGACAGAATATTTCTTTAAACCCAGAAGCATTTATTTCCAAGTAAACATTTAAAGAATCAGGCAACAGGGATCATGTGTAATTATTCCATAATACTGATATCAGTTTTACTAATGTATGCCATGCATGAGAGCAAACTATTCATTCCAAATAAATTCAAGGGAAAAATAGCTGTGTGTTTCTTTTAAAAGATATGTTAATAATACATCAAACTGCTTTATAAAATGTTGAAAATAACATTCTAAAATCCTCTCTTATATTTGTGGTGTACCTAGGCAATAACAACTCCCGTTTTTTGACTGGAGGTCAGAGGAATATTCCTGAAGGAAGGAAGGCATTCCCCATTCAAGCTCACCACTTGGGAAAGATGTGGGGTGGCCAATTTTCCTGTACTTTATTTTTCTGTGGAAATTTTTCCACTTCTAAAAATTTGTTGTTTCATAAAATCAACAAAAATTAAAATATACTATTGCCAATACACTGTTAGGCAACCTTAGCAGTTTCAAAACTGTAAATGTTTTCCCCCAGTTGATTATTCCTATGAATTGTGTGAGGTAAAACACATACATTTCACTGATTTGTAAACCAGGGATAGGAGGATAAAGCCCCAAATACATATAATCAATTTTTAAGAAATCAATTTACAAATTCGCCTGATAGGCCACACAGATCAAATCAAAGCCAAATCTAGAATTCTTACTTAAATTACATGACTGAAATTGAAGAGATATTATAATCACCAATCTGATATGGAACTAGCAAGACATGAGGTACCCAGTGGCTGTTGTGAAGAAGAGCTAAATTCTGTTGAAACAGATTAGTGGACAACCATTTCTATGGCAAATCATGCACATGTCATTCAGAGAGCTAAAATCAGTGTGTTAACAGTTTTCAGTGCCTTTTAAAAAAATGGTAAAGAACATGAGGGAAATACATGCCATGCTGCCTGATTCTTACAAGTAATACTGCATTTAAATATTTTCTACATAAAGCTATGAATTCGTTTGAATAAAATATTTAACCATATTTGATGTAGATTTATTTTTCCTCCCAAATATTTCAGTTCAAGTATTGGCTGCTGTTGGGACATTAAAACAACAAAAAGTACTTTTAAGACTTGTTTACTCAGTGCAAGTCAGAGACATGCTAAACATGCTAAATCAGATCACATTCTATTTAAGGCACATCTTCCAATTCTCATTTTCGCAGAAATCTACATCACTGCTAAATGGAGGTGGCAGCTTCACTACCAATCCTGTGATTGGGAAGTGTGAGGGAAAGGACCGTAATTTTCCTCAAGAGTTAACATGAGGATCAGAAGGCCTAGTCCGACTTGCAGGTGTCCATGAATTGGGTCTTCCTGCAGACACCATTCTTATCTCTTTCAAAGCCAGACTCAAGAATGTGGTAATTGGTGAACTGTGACAAACTGCTCAGTTGTGGAACCAGATTGAGGGAAGGGGAATAAGGAGAACATGTTAACATCTTCTAGAAAGTTTAATCAAAAGAGATTCCTGATTGGATCTGAGAGATCACCTCGTGCCAGAGGACAAAAGGCTATAATAAGGGTATAGGCCAGAGAGAAGAGATGCTAACTCTACATTCATGGAATGTTAGTATGATTTGATATGTTATGCTTCATCATGATGGACTGCAACATATAGAACAGGGGTGGCCAACAGTACCTCTCCGGATATTTTTTGCCTACAACTCCCATCAGCCCCAGCCACTGGGGCTGATGGGAGTTGTAGGCAAAAAGCATCTGGAGAGCTACCGTAGGCCACCCCTGATATAGAATGCTTTTATGCTACTATTTGAATTTTTATGCTGCAAGAAGATATACCATCTAACACCAGGTATTCATGGTATTAGATAGAACAGTTAGCTTCTTTATTTTCTCTGTAGCTAAGCTACAGAGAGACTGTACTGCATAGTGAAATCTTTTTAAATCCTTGAATAAATCAATTTTTAAACATCTTCTTTTTAAACATCTTCTTTATTTGTCCGCATTTAATCTCGAGGACCCACAGGGCTGGGTACTGCTCAAGGAAGAGGAGCAATAACCCGGGGTGACCAAAAAAGTTATATGATAATACTATGATAACTGCAGAAAAAGGTACTGATGACTATCTTCATTCCGGGACTATTTAAAGTTAAACAAAATAAAATCAGAAGGTGGGAAATAGAGATTCAGAAAGCTTGAAAGAAGAAGGGGAGAAGGGGCAAAATTTGAATTTTGTAAATTTAAAGGACTGTGCTAAAAAGTGGAAAGGAATTTTTTGTTTTGTCTACTTGCGGTTTTGGTGAACTAGAAGCATGTATGACTATATGTATAGAGTGAACTCACTATATGCCCTCTACATGGGGCTGCCCTTGTGCCGAACTCGGAAATTGCGGCGGCCAGGCTACTAGCGGGACTACCTCGGTGGGAACACGTGCGGCCTGGGCTGAGGGAGCTGCACTGGCTTCCAATTGTATTCCGAGTTCGCTACAAGGTGCTGGTTATTACTTTTAAAGCCCTATATGGCCGAGAACCTGCCTACCTTAGGGACCGCCTCTCTCCATATGTTCCCCAGAGAGCACTGAGATCCAGCTCCCAAAGTCTTCTAAAAATCCCTGGACCAAAGGAGGTCAAACTGAAAGTAACGAGGGAGCAGGCCTTCTCAATAATGGCTCGCCACTGGTGGAATCAGCTACCGGAGGAAGTGCGAGCCCTGCGGGACTTTAACCAGTTCCACAGGGCTTGCAAAACTACCCTCTTTCAACAAGCCTATAAGGAACCCTGAAAGTGACATCTAGCCGTCTGGATATACATCCCACTGAATGTAGCACCTTTAATTTATTGTGGTTTTTAAAATTAACTGTTTTAACTGTATCTTATATGAATTGTATAATAATCATGGTACACACCATGTCTTGTTAGCCGCCCTGAGCCTGCTTCGGCGGGGAGGGCGGGATATAAATAAAATGTATTATTATTATTATTATTATTATATTTAGCAGTTTCCCTGTATTTAAAAAACAAAGAGGTCTTGTGATTTGGTGTAGCATTACTGACGTCATAACACTCACAGCCCTTCTTCTTCTTCTTCTTAACCACGGCAACTCAGATAGGAAGGGCCATTCAGAAGTGGAGTCTGCACAGAAAATAAAATTAAAGCAATAGTTAACTAATTTCCGCTCTATAGTAGATAGATAGATAGATAGATAGATAGATAGATAGATAGATAGATAGATAGATAGATAGATAGATAGATAGATTTATTGTCATTGTTCTCAACAAAAAGAGAGCAACGAAATGAGGTGCTCTTCCACAAAACATACCAACACATCAAACACACATATTCATATTCATACCATTTAAATACATCTAAAACCATTTAAACCATTTAAATACATCTAAAACAGATAAACATTCATAAAACCATTTAAACCATTTAAATATATCTAAAACAGATAATCCTTCATAACCCTGCATTTAGCCTAACCACAGCACTTGGATAGAAACTGTCCTTAAATCTGTTTGTCCTAGCCTTCAACACTCTATATCGTCTACCTGACGGTAAGATCTCAAATAGCAAATGGCCCAGATGTGAAGGGTCCCTTAGGATCATTTGTATCTTCCTTTTACATCCCATATTATACAGATCCACCAATGAGGGGAGAGAACATCCACAAATCTTTTGTGCTCTTCTCGTCACTCTGTATGGAAATTGGGTACATTTGTGTTACCTGACAGAGCAGTAACCCAATCAATGTTTCCATCAATATCTTTTAGTATTAGATATAGCAAAAAAGTTCAATTGGTTTTTGAATTTTAAAACCTGAAATAGTTAAAATAATTTCAATATTTATATCACATATCAGGAATAATGTCATACCCAGGTCTTCTACTTGCTTGGAGGCATTTGTTGCTAATATTCTCTGGATGACGTGTGGTCTACCCACACTGCTCTGTAACAAGAGAGAAACACAAGTCTATTGTGGTGATCCAAATTTAAACCCAAGATACTCTAAAATATAGCTAGTGCATGAAAACATTTAATTACTTACTTCATTTATACCCTTTCTCCCCATGGCGACCCGAAGTGACTTATAATTCGCTTCTCCTCTCAACCCTGTGAGGTAGGTTATGCTGAGAAAGTATGGTCACCCATCAAGCTACCATAGAATGAGTGGGGATTCATCATACCTGAGTCTCCCAGATACTAGTCCAACACTCTTAACCACTACACCACACTGGCTCTCTAACATTAACACTGCCTTACATTGAGTCAGGTCTTTGGCCCATCAAAGTTAGTATTCTCTACTATGACTTGTAGAGGTTCTCCAGGGTATCAGGTAGAGGGATCTTTCTCCAGGGTGTCAGGTGAGGGGGTAGAGAAAAAAGGAGGTGCCAGCCAGATAATAAACCACTGCTGCTGCCCTCAACCAAAAACCTGGTGGAACATCTCTGTCTTACAGGTCCTGTGGAATTGCATAAGGTCCCACAGGGCTCTGATATCATCTGGCAGAGAATTCCACCAGGTTGGAGCCAGGACAAAAAAGGCCCTGGCTGAGCACAGCCGGATTTCCCTAGGGCTAGGGATCACCAAAGTGTTGTTACCAGAAGAGTGGCTCTTCCAGGGACATACCAAAGGAGACAGTCCTGCAGCTATGTTGGTTCCAGGCCACTCAAGGCCTTAAGGGTAAGGACCAAAACCTTGAACCTGACTTGTTATTCCTCTGGGAGCCAATGTAGCTGGCGATGCTCTACCACTGAGATACAGCCTCATGGCCCTTAATACTGATACGTGGAGGCATGACTTATTACTAAGTCAGAGAAACAATGCCTCTGAAACTTCACTCTCATAATAATCTGAACTTGTAATAACTTCATAAATCAATCCAAATTTTTAATTTTTTATGAGAATTGGTTAGATCCAAAGAAATATGTACAACTCCCTCTCCATCCCACCGGAAAAGCTACTCTTAGTCCATTCTTAACATTGAATAAGACTCTGAGCTAGCACCACTGAAAGTCAAGTCAGCATTGCAGATTGTTTAGGACAGCTGAAAACTGACCTAACAATTAAATCCACAGTATGTATGTTATATATCAAATGGTAGGCATATTTTTAAGGAAACAAAAAAATACACAAATGAGCTTTGTAAAAACATCCAGGATAACAACAATCAAAAGCAAACACAGGCAGTGTTCCATGAAGGCATCAGATGGAATAACTTACTGCTGCTGCATGCAATTCTCACAACTCTAGGTATGTTTGTTCCATAGGTTAACTTACTGTGCTGTGAGTCAATTCCATAGGTTCTATCAAGTATACGTAGGTATTATCTTCAAACATGCCACTAGAACATAAAAAAGAAATATTAGAAGCACTATATATAATTTAAAAGCACTGTAGTACCTAAACGTAACTGTACCAAAGTCTGCATTTATGGACCCAGCAGTAGGTTTTAAGGCTGAAATAGTTAAGTGCATTTTTGACAGTGATCAGGAAAATAGAGTGTGATTAAAAAAAAACCTTATGCTACAGTCTTGGTGGATAAATTATCTTCTTAAATCTCTACCAGATAACATGGGAAGAAAACAATCAAGCTAATAAAGGATTACAGTAAATTAAAGGTTGAGCACATTAAAGAAACAATTATTGAACAACTTCCCCAGGGAGGTATGCCTGCCCCTTCCCCCCATTGTCAATCTACAGGAGGCAACTGAAAAGGTTTTATTTAGGAATGCATTTTATTATTGGCTGTCCTAATCGGAGTTTTTAATCTGTGACTTGCACAAGTTTTATCACTGTTGTTCTTATAATGCTTTATATATATTGCAAGCTGCCTAGAACTGCACAAGGGAGAAAAGTAGCAAACAAATATTTTAAATAAATAAGATCAATTTTAAAAGAAGCCAGTTCCAAAGAACATAAGAGAAGCCATGTTGGATCAGGCCAATGACCCATCCAGTCAAACACTCTGTGTCACACAGTGGCCAAAAAAAAATTATATATATACACACACACACATATATACACAAACACTGTGGCTAATAGCCACTGATGGACTAAGAAGGAAGAGATTACTTGTGCTGACAGAGTTAGAACCAGCTGGAGGAATGAAACTGAGCACAATGGAGCACAATTTAAAACTGACTCCTAGAATATAAAACTTCCTTGCTAGATCAAATAAAGGTACATCTATGACCAGAAGTACACTGGGTAAGGCAGTGTAGGTATTACTGTTAGTGGCTCACTGACAAATATCTGTTATTTAAATACCAGTTATCTAAGAATGTTTTTAAGAAATCATAATGTCTGGGACCTGCACAAATAGAAACAAAAAGGAATTATTATATACAGAAATATCAAACAACTCAACATGAACTTCCACTCAACTGACCAGGGAGGCATGTGAATGGCAAACTGCACCCAAGTGACTCTTTGCTCCCCTGCCCCAGCACTGAAGGATTAATTAGACTCTCTCTCCCTCTTCTTACTAGGAGGAGGAAGAAACCCTGTCCACACTCTCGGCTCACCTCTGTCCCTAGTTTGGCAGCAACAAAATATTGTCATCTTGGCAAACACACGGTCCAAACACCCTATGTGCCAAGCTAAGGGAGAAAGAGACTTTCAGGGGAGGACTGGAAGAAACCTCTCCAAATCACTTCCTGATTCTCTTGAGGCCATTTTACTCCCAGCCAGACTCATTTTTTATTCCAAAGCTTGGCCTTGGGAGTTAGGAGATCTGGCAAGCATAAAGAAGAGTTAAACATTATTTTCCCATTCTCCAGATCTCCATGCAAACAGCACTTCTATCCTCATAGGAAATAGGACCATTAGACACTTACTGTGATGGGTCCTTCTCCTCTAAGGTGATTCCCACCCTCTACTCAGTCTTTCCACTTCCTGTCTCCTTGGGGGAAGTCACTCATATCCCTAGTTTTGACAACTCTGAAAGCAGTTATCAACAATCTAAACAAATAACAGATTAATACACTAGAACCAACCAGAAAAAATGAGTAACAGCAAGGTAAGATAACAACAGAACAGGAAGTGGCCCTGCTGACAGAAGAGTGAAGAATGATGACTTCAGGCAGGCCAAGATGTCCTCTTTTTGAAGGACCCTTCAGGATAAGTATCCAGTGGTCTGTTCTCCCTCTGATGTGGAGGACATCTTGGTGGAAACCACTGTCCTCATTTTCTGGGTGAGTCATCATCATCTGCTTCTAGAATATGTTGTAATACTCATCTGTCAAAGGCTGTATCAGCTGATTCAAAGATGTTCATCTTGTAGTGCCGTTACAAAGATGGAAATTGTTGACCAAGTGGCTGTCTTGCATACTTCTTCAGCTGCAGTGGGTCTGTCACAGGAAGAACTTCTTGACAGAGAGGTTCCTCAATGAAACAAGTTTCAGTTTGGTGAATTGGTTAAGTGTGTGGACTCTTATCTGGAAGAACTGGGTTTGAATCCCCAATCCTCTACTTGCACCTGCTGGAATGGCCTTGGGTTAGCTTTGTCCTTGAAAGTTATCCTTGAAAAGGGCAGCTGCTGTGAGAGCCTTCTCAGCCCCACCCACCTCACAGGGTGTCTGTTGTGGGGGGAGAAGATATAGGAAATTGTAAGCCGCTTTGAGTCTGATTCAGAGAAAATGGTGGGGTATAAATCTGCAATTCTTCTTCTTCCTCAGGATGTGGTGGGCTCTCCTCCTTTGGAGGTTTTTAAACACAGGCTAGATGGTCATCTGACAGTAATGCTAATTCTGTGAATTTGGCAGATCATGAAAGGAAGGACAGCAAGGGTTGCATCAGTGCTTAGTTCTTGCGACCCTTTCTTACACACCCAGGAAAATGCCAATTGGTAGTTTGGGGTTGGGAAGCAATTTTCTCCAGGCCAGATTGGCCAGGGATCCTGAAGGGCTTTTTTTTTTTTTGCCATCTTCTGGGCATGGAGCAGAGGTCACTGGGGATGTGGGAGGGAGGTATTTATGAATTTTGGTTGGACCAGATGACCCTGGAAGTCCCTTCCAACTCTATGATTCTATGAAAGGCTGTGTTGGTCACAGTGCTTCAAAGCGAATGAGCAGTAATTCTAATTGGTATGTCCAATTTTTTTAATTTTATGAGTTTCAATAATGCAAGCCTTGAGGATCTTACTGATGGCTAATTTTGACAACTTCAGTTTAAAGTTGGGGTCCTCGTGACCACCTTATTCTTATGGAACACACATAGCTTAGGACTGACCAACAAAGCACCTAATTCAAACACCCTCCTTGCTAATGTGATTACTGTAGGAAATAAGACTTTCATTCTTGGTCACTTAAGAGGAATCTCTTTAATAGGCTGGAAGGTGTGTCTATTAAGGGCAGATAGCATAGTGTGCAATTTCCATGCTGAGAATCTATGTACTTGTGGTGGATCTTTTAGGGTAGCACCCTTGAGAAATTGATGAATCCGTGGGTGCCTGGACAGACTGAGACCCTGGAAATGTGGAAACACAGTCATCAGGGCTGAAACCTGATATCTAGTGTAGAAGCTTTCAGACAGTTGGCATGAGCATCTTGGAAACAGGACAAGACAGATTTTATCTTTGGTTTCAAAAGGCGAACTCCCTTTCTATGCCTTCTAAGATATATTATTAATTTTATTAGTGGATTGTTTTCTAGAGGCAAGCAGGCTGTTTGTCACTTCTAAAGAGTAGCCTAACCGTAAGATGTTATCCCACTTTGTCTCCAAGCAGTTAAATATAGACACTCTGGATGTGGATGCCATACTGGCCCTTGTTGAATCATGTCCAGTGACACTGGATTCTCTAATGGTAGTTGGGTCTCCAGTTCCTGAAAAGCAGAGAATCATGGACACCCTGAGCCAATATGGTGCTACTATCATCACGATTTCTGCCTTCTGTTCCTTGATCTTCTGATTAATTTGGGAAGAAGTGAATCATGTGTACAGCATGCCACAGACCACTTGGCCACTGAGACATCAAGGCATGGTAGAATCTGGTGAAGTAATGGTTCATTTGGGGGTTCTTTGGAGAAGCAACTAGGTTCACCAGAAGAAGGCCAAAGTGGTACACAATCAACTGGAAAAGATCTTTCTTCAGGGATCATTCCCCCTCCTGGTCTGTCTGCTGCGTCAATCATCCACCTGTATATTCATCAGGTCCTTTATATGCTCTGCCTTGATCGATGACCAGTTCTTCTCTGCCCAAATTAGAATACTGATTGCCTCATTGTAGAGTGCTGAAGACCTAGGTCCTCTTTGTTTGTTGAGGAAAGGTTTGGCAGACACGTTGCCTTTTCTGATAGATATATGTTGACCATTTACATGAGGCTTGAAGGGTAGCAAGGTTAAGTATATCACCCAAAGTTCTAGGCAGTTGATAGGGACATTCATCTCATTATGGACCATCAACCCTGTACTGGGGGATCTTTTAGGATCATTCCCCACCCAAAGAGGAACTCTCCTGTAGTTCTAAGGCTGCCATGGCCTTAGATAGTAGGTAATGATAGCCATCTGATTTAAGGATCTTGTGGACTGTTCTGAGATCTCTATCTCATCCCCTTCTACATCTGAGAGAAACTCCCCTCTTCCTTTTCTTCTTCCTTACTATCTCAGTATGTGTCTGGGTCCCAGTGAGAATTATTCCTCTCCTTTTTTATTGCTAAAGGTTCCCCTTCCTAGCTGCCTTAGGCCAATTAGGTCTCTCTGGATGAAAATGGTCATTCAGTATCTCCCTGTTTGGATGAGGAGAGAAGTACAGGAGGAGGAACTCAACTGGGGACCTGTGCCTATTACCTTATTCTGACAAAGTTAACAATCTACTCTCCTCTCCATTTTATCCTAACAACCCTTGTGAAGCAGGTGAGGCTGAGAGCGTGCGACTGGCCCAAGGTTGCCCAGTGAGCTCCCATGGATATGTAGGGATTCAACACTGCACTTCCTACATACTAATCCAACACTCTTAACCACTACACCACACTGGTGTTGACCTGATGTTGTAAATTCCAGGGGAGAAGAATCTGCTTCCTGTGTATTACTCGTGAGTAAAACAATTGCACCACTGCCAGAATGGGACCTGGTGGATGCTGCAGCTTGCTGTTCTGAAAGGCAGTTTTGATGGTTCTTGCTGTGCCTTGCAGCATTTTGTATGGCTTATGGAAGTGGGAAACCACTCTGCAGCCTCCTCCCAACCAGCTGACAAGGCTGTCAGCAGTGGCAAGCTCAGATGTGGTGCCATAAGATCTGGCTGCTGGGATGAATGGCATCTTTTTGGCGCACTGTTGGTTCTCTGCTTTCTTTGATCCTGGAACTGTCGTCATAATGCTTCTTGTATAGTCTGTACTGATCACATCAGCATTTAAGCCATGATTGATGGTGAAGGGACTCTTCCAACTCTCCTTCAGAAAGAAAAAACGTTGCTGCCCTCACAATCTGTTATTTTTTTTAGAGTGGCCAAAGGATGTGCTCTGTGAAACCATCAGTTGAAGGAAGAGAAAATGGCTGCCACAGCCGACAGTTACTTTCCCCAAACGCAGAACTTCTTCACTCTGATCTCCCCATGCAGGTATGAGAGACAGAGAAAAATAGTAAGCGAGTTACAGAGAAATAAGAAAGGACAGGCAAGATAAGGATTTAGGGTGAAAAGAAGCAAAAAGAAGTAAAGACGAAAAGAATAGGTGAACACAGCTTATTCTGAACTGCTCTCCCTGTCAAGGCAGGAAAAAAAATGAGGAAATGGGCAACTCTTGTCAATACACGAAGTGGAAAGACTTTGCTCCTGTCTCCCTGAATGGAGAGCAGGAATCATCACCAAGATGTCCTCTGCCTCAAAGAACAAGACTAGAACCATGTTTCCAGCTATCTCCAGTCATTTGCAAATCAGAAACAGTAATGATAATCACTGTTCATTACAGTATAGGTATCTGGCAAACAAGAAAAGTTCTCCCAAGCATTTGTATCAGAGACTTTCTATACAAAGCAATACAGCACTTCTAATGCCTTGAATCCAGCCAAGTGGTTTTGTGAGTACAAAGATGTATTTCTAATATCTGCTTGCAGAACTAGACTTTCTCACTTCTCCCTCCTGCTACAGCCCCAAATGCCCCATGAACCTCACTGAAGAGCAGAAGAGAGGGGGCATTTGGGCCTGCAGTGGGAAGGGGGATGTGAGAAAGCTGCACTTCACAGGCAGGAATCCTTGCTGCTACACTCAGCCAGATACAAGCCAATGCAGCATGCAATATATGCTGGGAGTTCTTCTCAACAAATTTAAGAATTGAAAATTGACTGTAATACCAATAACCTTATTTTAAAGACCAAATTGTTAAGGACTCCCCAACAGTAACAGGTTATATTAGCAAGTTAAACCACTATTAAGACATTAGGATAATAATACCATTAGCACTTACTGGAGTCCATTACATGTAGAAAGTGCAGCTTTGGAGTTTTTGATATCTCTGATATTCCCATGATAGTAACAGTGCTCTCCACCCTAAAGATTAACACACAATCAACAGAAATGTTTTAGGATTTTTGCTGTTGCTTTTTCAATAAGCTAACATACAATTATAGTGTGGACAGATGACTGATTACTTGAATGTGTGTTTTAAGAACCAACAAAAAAGTTTCTAATAAAATAGGCTGGGTCCAGACCGGCACTTTAAGCCAACACAGGGACGGCTCACAGACAGATTAACAAATCAAATCCAAACATGCACATTTGCCTCCCATCCTGCTCCCGCACTCCTCCATCCTTAGGCATCCCCAGTCACGGTTCAAAAAGCTACCAGTTCTTAAGTGGTAGCAAATTCAGGGGCACTTTCCTGCTGCCTTTCCGGGCATCTGAACACAGGAGCGCGCAAGTGTGGTGGATTGGCAATCTGAACCTGCCAGGTCAGCCCAAGCTGCTTTCTTTTTTTTTAAACATAGCCGCAGAGCGTATGAGTGCCTATGCACATGACCCCGAAAATGAATGGGAAAAAAAGAAACACAAACTGCACTACGGGGATGGTGTGCGACAACTGTCTGACCGGGTGGAAGCACCTCCCGCGCGAGATACAGGCACCTTGTGCAGGAGTGTCTGGATGGGATTCAGCCGCTCCATTTTAAACAGCCTGATTTGGGATGCCTCCCATGCACCCAAAGCTGCCAGTCTGGACCAAGCCATAGTGTGCTATTTAGAACACAGAAGTTTGGCTGTGGATGAAAAACCAGGATACGTTTCTATTGAAGTAAAAATATTACATAAAACTCATTACTAACATATCCAGAGAAACACTTTCCTCTGAGGGAAAATTCAAAATAATTATTGTCATCCTAACTAGGAAAGGACAGCGAAATCAAACAAAGAGTCCCTTTATCCATCTGCGCTCCATAAAATCCAAACTGAGGCAGAGTGTTAACCCCACCCCTGCAGATAACACAAAACAGTTTGTATAATGAAAAACCTGACATTCTCTCAATCAGCAAAAAGTACTTTCAATAAGAATCCATATACTGACTATATATTCACATGTGCTGACTACAGCCCTGATCAAGAAATTATGCATGTTATTTTATTTACTCTTTTCATTCCTATTTCTAAATTATGTCATCTCAGTTTCATACCTCAACAAACAGAGAAGTAACAAATGCTAGTAGTTGTTAAATGCTTCTAGAACAATGCACACTAAGCAGAGTTACACATCTCTACTGATGTTACTAGGCTTGGAAGGATGTAACTCTGTTTAGGACTGTTCTGTAAGTCTCTTTTCTAATATCTGAGAACGACTTTTCCCTGATCTTTTATCTTTTGTGTGTTTTTAGAACACAAAGTACCGTATTTTTCGTTCCATAAGACGCACCTGAGCATAAGACGCACCTAGTTTTTAGAGCTGTTTGTGTGAATTTAGAGGCATTTGTGTGAATTTTTTGCAGTATTCGCTCCTTAAGACGCACACACTTTTCCCTCCACTTTTTTGGGGGGGGAAAGTGAGTCTTATGGTGCAAAAAATACGGTAACTATCCTTGCTACAGAACATGTGACCTCAAGGTTTCTATCTGCCTTTCCTAATCAATTGACCCTGAAAATATCCTCCAGGAAATCTAGATCAAGTTACTGCAGCATGCAATGATGGTCCATTTGCTGAGTCTAAAATTCTGTACAATCCTGTAGTAGGACTCATGATTCAGCAACTGCAGTACTACTGCTAATGCAGCTGATGGCTACTTTGGCTTTGAGTTAATGCCAGGAAAAATCATTCTGTATTATTGCAGTCATCCATATAGGAAAGTATATGCACTAAGCCTTTCCACAAAGCAGCAGAAAGACATGAAACTATGAACTATTCCGACATCTGCTACTACAGTCTTTTCACAGAAAATTATTTTGGACTGGGAATCGCAAGACTTGTACCCTTTCCCCCTTAAAAGCTACCATCCATACCAGGAGACCACAGTTATTTCAATGTAGAACCTCTCTTGAATATTGCATCTATAGTCAAATAATCAAAGGATTTCCAGATACAGGTGTGGTCCACTGCATGATAAGTAGAACAAGGCACACAAATCCAAAGCTTGCCTCTGATCTCACCATGAAGAAAAAGAGAACACACGGAAGTAATATCCAAACAAACTGCTTTGTGAAAAAGTTTGGTGCATGAACCATCCCTTATAAATTATAGCAATAACACAGATCTCTGCAGGTGCTATGAGGAAAGACATGCTCCAAGCAGACATAGTTCCATTTCCAGCACAGCAAAAAGCAGCGCTGCAACACATTTTGCTCTCTGCTGGCAAGCTTCAATTATTTTCAAAAGGTACAAAGACAGATTGGCTCGAAATGCCATCTACTAAATTTTTGCAGAGGACCAGAGCAGGTAAACATCTCTAGTACATGATAAAGCATTGAACAGGACATATCTCAACTGCAAGTCCTATGAATCATACAATTTATGTTTTTTGTTTGCTTTTAAAACCAAAGATGACTATTTGTTGAGACTCAGCATGATGAGATCTCTCAAAATATGCATTTCAATTTAACAGAAGAGAAGGGCAAACAGTAAATATACTTCCTCTAAAGCAAGAATTACAAGTTGATTTACAGGCTCCCTGCTGTCATAGCATCTTGTATACTGTCAGTAATTATTATATTGTTTGCCAACAATACAAACAGTTGGCACTAATGCTACTGAAGTTGTATTTAGAGCAAGACAATGAGACTAACAATACACAGTATTTCATACCCTAGCCCTATTGAATGAAGAAAGCACATCAGCCAAAAATGACTGAGGTATTTCCTTTGTTCTATTTGACAATACACTGAGTTTTCTTCCCTAAGAAATGGCTACGTTGTTGAATTTTTCCTCCATGGTTTATCTGAAATGTAGGCAACAATAGTAGGCCAGACCCAATGATAAACTATGGTTTGCCACAAAAGCAGCTTCCTAGAGTTTATAAAACACTAGACAACATTAAAGAACCTGTAGCGGATATGCTAGTGAATTTTCACTCTTCAACCAGGAAAAAAGATTTCTACAATACCTTTGAATATTGTGGTTTTCCATCTTCATAATGAATCTCCACATAATCAGAGGATAATAAATCACTAGAAAGAAATATGGGAAGACATAAATGAAGACTGTAAGCAACTGTTTTTGGTCTGTAGGAAAAAATGTATGTAACACAACTGAAGCACAACTTTTTAAAACAAATATAGTATTTTAAAAATATTTGTCAGCAAAACACATTCAAAGGGAGATGCCCAACAGCGAATTACTGAATGCATCTATCTGACACCATTAGGCCAGGAGCTCAATAGACAACACTCTCCACTTCTATATGGGTTAAATTGCCTCACATAAGAGTTTGTGTTATCACCAAATAAAGACACTGCAAATGAAAACTGTGCTTATCTCTATACTTCTAAGTTTGCACAGAAATGCTACAAACTAGAACCCCTCTTCAGACTTTATGTCCATGTGAACTGCGAACCCAATGACAGTTAGTATCAGGTGTGCAGTCCATGCAATGTACTCACTATATGCATTCACTGTTCTGTATGAACTAGGCGATGCATGGATTTTCCTTGTGTGCTCAGTTTCTGTACATGTGAACCAGAATCCTAATTTTCTAACTTTCTTCACAAAAGACCTTCAAACACATAGTAGTTAAACATCAGAATGAGGGTCAGAGTCTTCAGCAGAATATAACCATAAAAAGAAGAAATGAAAGAGAAGATTAAAGACCAGCTATATAATTTGGAAAAAGGAAGATACACAGGTAGACCCTAGGACAGGGGTGGCTAAACTGTGGCTCAGGAGATGCATGTGGGTCTTTCAGACATACTGTGTGGCTCTCAAAGCTCCCCCACCCCCCATCAACCAGCTTGGAAAAGGCATTTAAAGTTGATTTTTTTTTCCTACCTCTCCCTTCCATCTATTTGCTTTCTTTCCTGCCTGGCTGCTCTCAGACATCCGACATTCATGTCTTGCACCTCTCAAACATCTGGCATTTATTCTAAGTGGCTCTTATGTTAAAGTGTTATTTATGTATGTGGACTCAAGTGAAGACTTTGGGTGTGCCTGCCAGGCTCACTGGAGCCATACAGACTGAGCTTGGGGACTTGAGAACATAGGGCTGCAGGATCCAAATCTCTGCATCCCTAGACCAATCACAAGCCCCCACCGGTTTGAATGACCCAATGAGGTGCTAGCGCAGGAATCCAGAGATGTGTATAAGTTGGGCTGGGTAGGCCCCATCCCCAGTCTTGTAATGTAGCCCTATCCTATATCATGTCTATTAAAGAGCTTGTCACTCAACTGGTGACTCCTCCATGCATAGAACCCACTATATTATAGTGCCGACGAGGATGAGATCCAGATGAGCGAGGCCCAGGAACAACCAGCATCACCAAATGCACAGAGCTCCAGTGCTACCACGCAACAGCCACCGCCGACCGGCCCAACCATAGCCACCATGTCTGGATCGCAAAACTCCATTCCGGAGTTCGACACAGCACAGCCCGAGGCCTGGTAAGTCTGGGTCAAAAGACTCAAGTACCACCTCGTGGCGCAACAAATCAAGGATGATGAACCAGAAAATAAAAAGGCCATCCAGCTGAGCAACTGTGGGATCACAACCCTACAGCTCGCTGAGGGCTTGGTTGCAACAGGAACGCTCGAAGCATCCTCTTTCGACGAGATCATCAAGGCGCTGACCGGCCATTTCGTTCCGAAGCCTACCCACCTCACTCAACGGCTACAGTTCCTCGACAGATTCCAGGAACCAAATGAGACAGTTGCAACCATCCTGGCCCGCCTGCACAACATGGGAAGGAAGGCGGACTACAGCGCGCAACTTGAAGACGCCCTGATTGTAAAGTTCACTCATGGCATCCAGGACTCAAAAGCACGTAGGAAAATTGCCATGGAAGATGATCCTACCCTGGCGAAGGCCCTAGAGATAGCTGCCGCCACCGAGGATGCGAGTAAGAAGAAGGCCCGCCGTCCAGGCACCAGCACTCACCAGCTGCGACTGGCCACAGAGTTGGAAGACTTCGACGGAGACCTGAAGCTGCACCAGGCAAGTTGACAAAAGCCACGGACACGGGTGACAGAAACGACCACTCCCAAGACCTGCGCAAGCTGCAGGGAGTCACACGAGAGATGCACATGCTGGTTCCGGAGCACGACCTGCCACACATGCAGAAAGGCCGGGCATCTGGCCCAGGACTTCTGGTCGTCAGTGCAATGGAAAGAGAAACCTCCATGCCAACAAGATGGCTGCCACCACAAGGTCACACTCGTGGATGACATCCAGGCACTCTCCACAACAGGGACCCAGGTATGCCAACTGCCCCTTCCATCCCCCAATAAGTACCACGTGACTGTGTTCATTGACGGCAACCCCTGCAAAATGGAAGTAGACTTGGGCAGGCCAGACGATAATTTCGGCCCGCACATTTAGGGGGTTATGCCCCAGGGAAGAGGCCCAACTCCAACCGTCCCCATTCATAGTCCACGATTTTCAAAAGCAGGAGGTTGCAGTCCAGAGAGTGGGGCTGGTCCAGGTCACATATGGGAGGTTCAAGGGCAAGTTTCCCCTAATCATAGTAGAGGGGGACCTGAGTAGCCTCCTGGGGCGGGCCTGGTTCGAGGCCCTAGGGATACAAGTAACGGTTATCCATCATGCCCCCATTCAAAGAGACTTCCAATGCGTGTGCGAGGAATTTCCCACTGTGTTCGACGGAAATCTGGGAATGTACACAGGGGAACCCGTAGCGCTACAGCTAAACCTGAACGTGCAGCCCATACGGCTGAAGGCCAGGCGTGTGCCTCTAGCGTTGAGACCCAAGACTGAAGAGGTGTTAGACCGCCTCGTGGCCCAAGGGGTCCTTGAACCGGTAGCGAACGCAAAGTGGGAAACCCCCATCGTCACCCCAATCAAGGCTAATGGCAGCATCTGCATCTGTGTGGATTACAAATGCACAATTAATAAGGCATTGCACGGCCATGCCTACCTGGTTCCAGTGGTGAGCCACGTACTAGTGTCATTAGCGGGGGCAAAGATTTTTGGGAAACTGGACCTGGCACAGGTGTACCAACAGCTCCCTGTGGACGCCACCACAGCAGAGGCGCAAACGATCATTACGCACCGGGGGGCCTTCAGAGTAAAGCACTTGCAGTTCGGGGTCAGTGTGACTCTGGGAATCTTTCAGAACCTGATGGACTCCCTTCTTAAAGGTATTCCCGGGGTCCAGCCATTCTTCGATGATGTGCTGATAGCCACCGCCACCGAAGAGGAGTTCGCTGGCCACCTCCAGGCTGTGTTGCAGAGGTTCAACGGGGCAGGGTTGAAGGTGAAACAGGAGAAATGTGTGTTGGGGGTGCCCTCCATTGACTTCCTGGGGTATACGGTGGATGCAAGTGGCATTCACTCGACCCAGGATAAAATAAAGGCCATTTGTGATGCGCCATCCACTTAGAGAGTAGGAGTCCACAATAATGAAGAATACCTTGTGTAACTGACAGAGCTGCATCAATGACTGGTCGCTACTGTGGCTGTGACATGAGCTGTAACAATTTCTGAGCTTGTCAAAGCTAGAAGAGAAAAGTGGGATACTAGATACAAGTTTTTTCTGACCATTTCAATATGATGTGTGAAGATATATCTGAGTGATTTGAAGATTTCTTTCAATGAAATTCCCACTTAGGTGATAAATCTATTTGCATATACTAAGGAAGCTGGAGTAGCAGAGGAAGAACTACAATATGACACTGAACTGAAGCCAGCATTTAAGAAATCGCACTAAATGTTTTGGTTACAGAAATTTCTGATCGCTATCCTGCACTTGTTGCATTTCCAATATAATATTTGATAGAATGTGGTTTTAGAGTGGTCATCCAACTTCTCTACAAGCAAGAAAATTGACTCCAGATACTAAATGTGGTGATTCCTGCTAAGTCACTAACACAAACATTGGGAAACTGCTATCACTACATCAAGCCTATCCACTGTATTAAGAATTTACTGAACAGTGAAGCAGTTACTAAATGTTTTATCTAAGATTCTTGCTAAATGATTTTGATGACTTTAAAAAGCTGGTATCACTGGTTCAAATTCATCAATTTTGTTTGTTAAAGTATAAAATTTTAATCAGATTTTGAATAAATGTATGTCCCCCAAAGAGCCTTGTGCTCAAATCAAAACCTGACCCAAAAGATATCTAGCTGTTCTCCAGAAGGCCCTGGTTCCAGCTTGGTGAAACTCTATCTGGCAACACCTGTGCCCTGTGAAACCTTGTTCAGTTCTGCAGGGCATGAAAAACAAAAATATTGCACCAGGTCACCGGTTGAGGACTAGGGATGGGCACAAACCAATAAACACTTCATTTAGAACCCATTTGTAGAACTGCGTCCTCCTCGATCCCAAAATAAAATGCATTTCTTTTGCAGTGTATAGTTTTTAATGGTTCGTTTGCAAGACTGCCTGGCACCAATTCAATCAATTTCTAGGCAATGTTGGGGGTGGACTTCTGGGAGCCCTAGAAACACCCACAGCAGTTGGCCATAGCTTGATTGGCAACTCTGGGAGCCAATCATGGAGCTCCCATTCTGCTCTATGGGAGCAGACATTCTATTTTTACTTTACAGCACAAAGAGAGAAGTGTGCTGTTGTGAGACCTGGGGCACCTGCTTTGGGGGGCTATAACTTGGGACATTCCAAATCCAATCTTTGCCAAACTTGGGAGGGTGAGTGAAGGACAGCCTTTACTGGATGACCATGAGACTCCCATGAGTTTGGAATCTCTAACTCACAAGGGGGCTGTTCTTCACCTCCCAATCCAAACAAACTACAAACTGGTTTGGAAAATCAAACAAACCATGAACCAATGTGACCCACTGGTTCGGGCAGGCAAATGAAGCACAAACCACCATTTTCTTGGTTTGTGCCCATCTCTATTGAGGACAGCAACAGCTCACACTGTGTCTCTCTATACCTGGTCCCTAATCTACCCAAGAAGAGAGAGCAAAGCACAATTTTATGCCATCATTAAGTTTTGCTGTTTTTATTTGCAATCTGAAATTAATTATTCTGATTATTTTAACCTGTTGTGCACTGCCTTGAGTCCTTCAGGGAAGAACAGTCAACAAACTGAATAATAATAACAACAACAACAACAACACAATAATAACTACTGTTTTGAAAGTTACCTTCCTAAATGGGTTGTGCAACTACTATTCTGGGACGGCCATGGGACGGAGACAGTGCTGGTCGCCTTAGTGGATGACCTCCAGCGGCATCTGGACCGAGGCGGCATGGCGGTGCTGATGTTGTTAGACCTGTCGGCTGCGTTCGACACGGTCGACCATCGGTTACTGACCCGCCAGCTCGCCGACGCAGGGATTAGGGGGCTGGCCTTACAGTGGCTCTCCTCCTTCCTTGATGGTCGGGGACAAAGGGTGGCAATTGGGGGAGAGCTGTCCCGGAGGCACCCACTAGTATGTGGAGTGCCACAAGGGGCAGTTCTCTCTCCGATATTAACATCTATATGCGCCCCCTTGCCCAGATTGCCCGGGGGTTTGGGCTTGGGTGCCATCAATATGCAGATGACACCCAGCTCTATCTACTAATGGATGGCCGGCCCGACTGCATCCCAGAAAACCTGGACCTTGCATTGCAGGCCGTGGCTGGCTGGCTCAGGCTGAGTGGGCTGAAGTTGAATCTGGCAAAGACGGAGGTCCTTTGTTTGGGTCGCGGTGCCCCGGGAGGGGAAATTCCCTTACCAGCTCTTGACGGTGTGCCACTGAAAGTGGCCCACAGAGTCAGGAGCTTGGGGGTTCTTCTGGAGCCTTCACTATCTGTGGAGGCACAGATAGCGGCCACTGCTAAGTCCGCGTTTTTTCATCTTCAGCGGGCAAAGCAGCTGGCCCCCTTCCTGGAGCGCCGGGACCTGGCAACGGTGATTCATGCTACGGTCACCTCCAGACTGGATTACTGCAACGCCCTCTACATGGGGCTGCCCTTGGGCCAAACTCGGCGGTTGCAGCTGGTGCAGAACGCGTCGGCTAGGCTGTTATTGGGGCTCCCAAGATGGGAGCACATACGGCCAGGGCTGCGCGAACTGCACTGGCTGCCAGTGGTCTACCGAGTTTGTTACAAGGTGCTGGTCATGACCTTTAAAGCCCTATATGGCCGAGGGCCTGTCTACCTGAGGGACCGTCTCTCCCCATATGAGCCCCAGAGAGCACTGAGGTCAGCTGGTAAGCACCAGCTGAATATCCCTGGGCCAAGGGAGGCCATATTAAAGACCACCCGGGATCGGGCCTTCTCCGTTGCGGCCCCACTACTCTGGAACCAACTCCCGGAGGAGGTAAGGGCCCTGCGATGTGTAAATCAATTTCGCAGGGCCTGTAAGACATACCTCTTCAAAATAGCCTTCGCCCATACCGAACTAAGATAATGTCGCTGTGTATGTTTCTTCTCCTCTACTGAATTAAGATCTATTTAGCACCTCAATGTTAATTTTATTGTAATTGTATATCAATTTTATTGTTTTATGATTTTACTATATTGTATTGCATTCCTATGTTGTGAGCCGCCCTGAGCCTGCTTGTGCGGGGAGGGCGGGATACAAATAAAAAGTTAATGCTGTTTATATGACAGGGTATGGGGACACTGGAGATGAGTTTATGGAACCAAGGGGGCAGCAGCTAAGAGAACTGATCAATACAAAATTTCATAAGCTACTCCAAAAATATAAATTAGAACATTAAATCCACTAGGTACTATGTGAATCATCCCTGCAGGAATAAAGAAAGCTGTTAAAAATAGCACTGGTTTTTTAAAAAGGAGCAAGACTAGAGAATATAGTGCCTCTTTGGCAGTTCAGTGGTCTTCTCGGGGCAAGTAAAATATTGTAAGAAAGACTTATAGCGAACTGTTTTGCAAAAAGCATAAACAGAAAAGCTTTGGTTGTTTGGCTTATTGGATCTGGTTTATGAGACAACGGGCTAACTCAATTAAAACTGAGGGGAAATAATTTTTGAAAATACTCAGCAGCCTATGAAGTAAAGATATCAAACTAGCCTGGAACACATAATTAGCAAAAATGTGGCTCAGATTGTGTGGTCTGGGACTTTGGTTAATTAACACCCAAAGGGGAAAAACCTAGGTCAACATAAGACAAGATGTTTGGGTAACAAAATGGGCAAAAAAAGAGATAAATTATTTCATTATAAAGTAATTAGATAAACCTGACAGAAAAGTAGCTGCAGCTGAAACAGACTCGTTAGTACATAGGAAAAGGAAAGCAACCAGCAGGGGCTGCAGGAAGGAATTGTAAATTTATCATACATGACCAATATGATACCCATATTTATTTTATCTATCTATTTAGAAAATGTCTCCAGATCTACTCAAGAAGGCTCACAACTAAAACAATAAAGCAAAGCCAAGCAAGACAATCACACCAAGTCAATACAAAAATGTTTTCTCTTGCAAGGGAAAGAAGAACTTAAGAGGGCAATATGAAGAGGGAAACTGCACCTGAGAGTTATTTAAAAATCATTCCCTTGATGTCATGACCCTATTCCGGTTCATTCCCCCAAACCCATGGGGAAGGCTCCCCAGATATGACCATGGATTTCCAATGGTTACCTCTACATACCCTTCCACATCTCACAGCTACCTTAAACTTTCTTTTGAGCTGTAGACTATATACATATGCTCCATCTGTCTCTATTTTATGATACATCACTATCTGTTTTGTCCCCAATTTTGTCTGTTAGGGGTGTAGTGTTAAAATGTTTCAGTGGAAGTTTCCTAGAATTATCATATTTAAGGATTTAGCTTCCTCCCCCCCCTCCCCAGGATCTCTAGCTCATTAACCTCAGCTGGTTCAGGGCTCACTGCATGCAGCTCCTGAGGAGTCATCAGCCACACTGGACTCAGGCTGGCCCGAAACACATGCATATTTTGGCATTTATTGTTCAAGGTCCTGTCCAGGGTAATGGCAAGGTACCTAGGTATATGGTTGTGTGCAATGTTCCCTCTAAGCTGTGGAAACTTGTGGCAAAAATTCTACTTCATGAGTTACTGGTATTAAAGTTGTGAGCAAGCCATTTGGCTACAGCATAAATCAGTTTGCTCTGGGGCCATTCTTCCTGAGCTAAAACAAAAATGTGTGAGCTGGAGACTAAAAAGCTGTGAGCTACTTCACACTAACTCAGCTTAGAGGGAACACTGGCTGTGTGTATGTTGGGTGCTATTAAGGTAGACATTCAGTTCACAGTTGGCAAGATTGCTACTGAGATGGAAACGACCATTGGGTACTTACCGTGAGGGGTCCTTCTCCTCTGAGGATAGTAGGACACCTTGTGGGTGATTCCCAACCCATCAGGACTAAATTTTCAACTTCCTGTTTCCATTGGGAATCACCCTCAACTCAGTTCAGCAACTCCTGCAAGCAGTAGGAACCTTCCTTCTAACTCAAAAAACATAACTAATATGACCATTAGAACTAGAATAAGGCAACAAAAACAGGACAGAAATAGATAGCATCGTTGAAAAAAAAGGGTAACAGGAGTATTTACACTTTCTTGATAAGCTATAACTTGAGTTTTTCTCTCTGTTTCTGCTTCATATAAATATTTTTAGATATCTGGTGCACATCAATGGCGAGAATTAAAGGGTAGGGCCAAGGTGTCCTACTATCATCAGAGAAGGACCCCTCACGGTAAGTTCTCCCTCTGAAGCATAGGACACCTTGTGGAACATCTTAAAAGCAATGTCCCTAGAGAGTGGGAGGGATCTCACCATTGGCGTCCCTCAGAATATGTTGAAGCACTTTTCTTCCAAATGCGGCATCAACAGAATCATATGTATTAATTTTGTAATGCCTGATAAAGGTTGAGATTGGTGACGACGTAGTCACTCTGCAAATTTCCTCTACAGATGCCCTGTTAGATAAGGCTGCATTTGCAGCCGCGCTTCTCACTGAGTGAGCTGCCAACCCTTGTGGCGGCAGAAGTTTTTGAGCTTTATAGGCCTCAGTAATACATAAATGTAGTGATTTGCTAATGGCAGCATTAGACAATCTTTTGCCTGTGTGTGGTGGAGATATATTTATGAACAGAGAATCTGTTTTGTGGCAGCCCTTGGTTTTCTCAATAAAGCATCTTAGAGCCCAGTTTATGCCACAACTTCTCTTTGGGATGTACCGGATGTGGACAAAATGAGGGTAAGTAGATCTCTTGAGCCCTATGAAAACTAGAGTCCACCTTTGGTCTAAATGTGGGATCTGTTCTGAGGACCACCTTGTCCTTATGGAAAATACATAAATCCTTGTGGACTGAAAGCACTCCCAATTCAGATACTTTTCTGACAGAAGTTATGGCCACCAGAAATATAACCTTCATTCTAAGGAATGACAAGGAAATCTCTTTTATAGGCTTCAAAAGGCAATTTTCTTAATGCAGTGAGCACCGTGTTTAAATTCCAAGTAGGAAATCTGTGCGACTGGGGAGGGAGAGAAAGAGTGGCACCTCTCAACAACCTAGTGATATGAGGATGTCTATTCAGCGCATTTTTGCCATCTAAATTTAATACAGAAGCAAGTGCTGCCACTTGACGACTAAGTGTGGCTGCTTTGAGACCTGAATCCAAGCCGTACTGAAGAAATTGTAGAATTTCTTTCACCCTAGGTTTCAAAAGGTTGAACTTTTTCCTTCTGCCCCAGTGGACGAACGCTTTCCAGGTCACATTATATATACGGACCGTAGAAGATCTCCGAGAAGCTAACATTGTTCGTGTCACCTGATCCGAGTATCCCAGATTTAGCAACTTTGTCCTCTCAATTTCCACGTGGTCAAATGAAACCACTCCGGGCGCGGATGACATATTAGCCCTTGATACAGCATGTCTTCTGATACTGGCAAGGTTAGCGGAAGATCTGTTGATAACTCTTGAAGATCCACAAGCCAGAGATGTCTTGGCCAGTATGGAGCTACCACTATTATCTCGGCTTGAAGTAGTCTGATTCTCCTTTGTAAGAGTGGAATTGGTGGAAAAGCAAGTAGTAAGGTCTGCCGCCACTTGGCTGTTAATGCGTCTGTGGCCTCCGCTTTCCATTGTTGAATTCTGCCACTGATGTTGAAAATAGAAGACGCACGCTCCAACTGGAATTATATCGTAGTCACGCTTTGTTTAGTTTGTTGTCTCTGTTTGATCTTTCTGTCTGTTTACCTCCAAACTTGTTGAATATGTTCGAGGCGTTGCGACGAAAGGGCTGTTTATCGGAATTCCAGGCTCCTCTTCTATTGTTTTGTCTAAACCGGGGTAACGTGTGTTACGTACAAAAGGAAGACTGAAACCCCTGTCTGTTGTCTTGATGACGGAGAAACTTGGGCATAGCCTTCTTCTTGTCTTTAGTATCTACTAGTATTTTATCTAAGTCTTGGCTGAAGAGGTGTCCTCCATGAAACGGATAAGACATCACAATATTTTTAGAATGTGTGTCTGCCGACCACACTCACAACCAAACAGAATGTCTGGCTGCCGTTGATGAAGCAATAGCTCTGGCAGCGAAGATCATGGAGTCCAGGAAGGAGTCTGCCAGAAAGGATACAGCCTTTAAGACCCGATTGGTCCCTTCCACCATGCGATGGTCTTTCTCTGGGATCCTTGAGATAATTTTCCTCATCCAAGCTTTTGCCACCATGGCCCCTATTGCCGATGCCTTAAGCGCCATAGCAGAGGCTTCATGTGCCCTTCGTAAGGCAAACTCTGTCTTCTTGTCAATATGATCTTTTGGTCATCTTCCGACACCAGACCGTATCTCTGAAGAGCTGCAATTGGAGCATCAACTAAAGGAATCCACAAGAAATTGTTAATAAAGGAATATAACTGGTAGAGGTTTTTTAGAAATCCTGGGTACTGTTTATTAGCAAATGGTTTTCTCCATTCTGCTCTGATCTGCCTTTCAAAATACTTTGGAAATGGCAAAGCCTTGGCATAGGATGCCCTTTGTGGAAAAAATTCCATATCCCCTTCCTTATGTTTTACTTTCGATTTTCCAGCTTCCTCCTCCTCATCTTCAACATCAGGATCAAGATCATCGTGAATATCTAATACTGTGAGGGTTCTAATGAGTAGATATTGATAGTCCTCCATTTTAAAGAATCGTTGGGCAGACTCTGGGACCTCAATATTTAAATCTTCCTCATCTGAGAGGAATTCCCCTTCTTCTTTGTCACTCAGCCTGATGTGCATCCATGCCCACAGGCTATTGGCTGGAAAGTGACTTGTGCCAAGCTGCAGCAGGTATAAATGTAAATGGGGGGGGGGGGGGAAGCCACAGATTTCTGTGGGTTGTAGTTGGTGAGCGGATTGTCTGGTTTAATAGGTTGGTGAGTGGTTTGTCAGGAATTGTGAGGAGGATAAGTGGGTCAAGAGGTGTAGCTTGGAGTGAGCAGGAGATTCTGGATCTCCTAGCAGTATGGGGAGATGATGAAATCCAAGAAGCTCTGCAGACATCCCATAGGAATTATGCTTGCTATCAAAAAGTCTCAGCTGAGATGGCCAAATGTGGCCATGACAGGACAGCAGAGGAATGTAGGAGTAAAACCAAAAGTCTGAGAGCAGAATACAGGCGGGTAATTGCACATAATTCCAATCCTGGAAATAAAAAAGTCACATGCCCCTTTTATAAGGAGCTTCATAGAATACTGAAGGGGGAAGGAAGCGTTAAGTCAAGAAGGCTGTCTGCCATCACCTTTCTGGGTGATCAGCCATCAGACCATGGCAGGACTGTGGGCATGGATGGGTGCACATCAGGCTGAGTTAGCAACATCTGTCTCACCAATCACTGTTGGTCTGTTCTCCTACCGAAACCTGCTGCCCTATGGGCAACCCCTCTCCAGGTGGCAACAGCCCCCCCCCCCCCCCAAAAAAAATGTGCCTCAGAGTCACTTACAAACCAATCACATTCCCTGACTCCTGTGTGGGCATGGAAGTGATAGCAACAGGTGACAGACCAATGCCTGGTGCCCTGATCTCCCGCTTGAACTGTGTATCCAATGGGAGACCTGTTACCAAGTTTCAGCGGTGGCGGC